>NC_091066.1:15393469-15693469 GCF_000393655.2 Nicotiana sylvestris | reverse complement strand
ACCGATAAAATAGGTCAACGACGACGACGATAAATGGCTCAAGAGTGGAGGATTAAGGTTATGGGATTAGGAGGAATAACAATATCTAGATTGTAAAATTAAGGGGGCCTTACTTCCCTAAGTTGCTAATTTTAAAAACTATTATCATGTTACATAATTAATTGAAAGCATCCATAAAACTATTAATTAGGGTTCCTTTTTCATCATATAGGGTAAAATTCTCAAATATAAATAGTAGCCTCAAAAGGAGTTATTTGTGTACTTTCACCTAAAGTAAAGAGTGTCAAAATTGGCCAAAAAAAATATAACCCACCAACCCCTCCAAATTTTGAAAGGGCTGGACGGGTGAAATTTAAAAATAGCCAGATTTACAAGTGGTCATTCAAAAATAGCTACAATTTTAAAAGTATTCAAAATTTAGCCACTTTTCATGTAAAGATAAATTTGAACGAAAACACTTTTTAAAATCCGGAAATACTCCAGTATAATATACTGGAGTTTCAGTATAATATACTGGAGTTCCAGTGTAATATACCGGTCTAGCATAATATACTGGAACTTTTCACGTGTTGAAGTTCCAGCATAATATGCTGGAAGTTCATACACAGGTGCACCGATCTCCAATATATTATGCTGGAACTTTCCGTGTTGCAACAAAATAATGGCTATTTTTAATGACTTTGCAAACACTAGTTATTTTTGAATGACCCATCCAAAAACTGGCTAGCCCGTGCTATTTTTACGATATATTAGGTGATGGGTTATGAACTATTAGGTAAACTACCCAATTTTATTGCCCTATTTAGCACGTGATTTTTTTTTTTCCAAACCAGCCGTTGAATTATCCAAATCCATTGATCCAATGAAACACGTCTTATGTAAAAGCAATAACGAATAGAATAATTATAAATAATTCTATTTTATTAATTATTTATCATTTTCATTTTATCGTTAATGATTTGACTTATAAGGACGCTCACTTCGCTCGTTTAGAAATAGTGTGGACTTTCAAAGGCCAATCATTTAAAAGGATAATTTTGACACTTTACATATAATTATATATTGCAAGTTTTTTTTTTTTTAAAAAAATTGAATATTACTACTAGTTTAAGAATACATTTTATGAGAAAGAAAGGAAAAAAGAAAAAGAAAAAGAAAGAGAGTGCGCGCTTGCGTGAGATCTCCCATCTACACTACACACTAATTACTTATGCTTGTGAAATTGGTATCTCTTCTTCCACAAAATTCCACCGCAAATTCCATATCAAATTGGAGAAATGAAGATGCTTTTGTGCTCTTTTCTAAGGCAAAGCCGTTAGAATTTTCGGTGGGTTTCTTTTGCATTTTTTGGTTAAATGATGTCTAAGCTGTTGTTTTATAGAGATTCTCAGTTTGGGATTTGAAGTGATTGAAATTTTTTCTCTGTTCATTTTTAGTTGATTTTTGCTTGCATAATCTTTGATCTGCATATGTACACTGTGTATAGTTGCTATGCAAAACTGAAATTGCTTCTAGGTCTTCTTTTTGTTTATATCTTCTGAAATTTAGCTTGATTTCACAGCCCTACGATACGGATTTTTCGATAGGCATTACGCAACTAAATCACTGAATTAATAAGTAATTAAGGTTATGGATGATCAATACTGTGCCACATTTGTTTTGTTTGCTTTGCTATTTACAAAAATAAAGGAGCCTAGTTTATCTGTTCACATTCAGCTTAGGTTGCTAAAAGTTAGAAGTGGAATAATTTATTAAAGACTTCAAGTTGAAAAAAGGGATTATGTGCTACAAAGTTAGGAGTTTTGAGACATTAATCAGACCACCAAAGGTTTTATTGGGGGTTCAAAGTAATGCTCCATCCTTAACCACAGGTCTCGGGTTGGATCCTTGGGAATAGGATTGCTTTGGTAGGGAGCTCTTTACCCCCACAAAGTGGGACTTTGCGGCCTGAATCTGGACTAGTCGGACCCTGAAGCGGGTACTAGACACCGACTAGGAGACCAAAAAAAAGGAGACAGTAATCTGAATCAGAACATGGGAGCAAATTTGGCTGTAGACCTTGGGAAGACACCAAGGTAGTTATCAGTTTATCACTTATCACCAGTAGTCTGAAATTTGTTACAGGCGTAAGGATAATCCTCGATAACTTTTAGTACTGTGATGATTCCCCCCTTTAACGAAGTTGTGGCTGTTCGATTCTCAAACTCTAGTAGCAACTTCAGTGTTTCTCTAGATTTTATTAACTTCTGCATATTTGGCACAATGCAATTCAAGCTTAAGTTTTTCTCTTGTTTCACTTTTCCTAGTACTTTATCTACTTCCTCTATAGGTTTTTCCTCAGTTTGACCTTTAAAAAAACAAAAAGAAAGAGTTTTTTCCCTCAGTTTCGTTTTGTATTCAGTAGCATTTTTATGCACTGATGCAACAACAGCAAGAGTTAATAGTCTCTTTCAAAAATGGCATTACAAAAGAAAGAGCTGGATAAAGATGATGAATGGCACTCTCCATTTTGTCTATGGCTTAAGGCAATTATTTAGAAATGAACTTGTCTAGTAATTGATTTGAGAATTCTATGCTGGTTTCCATATCATTACTTGAACCATGTTCACAACTTTAAAAATAAAAACTGAAATCTTGGCCTATTTAGGACAACCTATATGATTCAAATTTCCAGGTTAACACAAACCTTTTCTTTTCCTCTTTTGTTCTTTTGCATTCTCTTCCATTGTTCTTATATAGAAATGACTTATTAATCATGTAAAACCCTATCCTTCAAATCTTGTTAAAAGATGTGTAGGTTCTATAGCTTTTAAAATTTTAGAGCTTAATTTTTGTTGTTTTGTACATGAAAGGCTGTTTAGTGTTCAATAAATATTGTTATCAATTTTCAATGGATGAGGCATGATTTCATTCAGGATCTAGTGTTATACGTCTGATGAAGCATCTGAGAGTTTTCTATCTTTTAACAAACTTTACTTACCATTTCTGTCAAAGGAAATTCACACTCTGCGTGGAATAGAATCACCGCATCCTATTTAACTGAAATGTTGGTGGAGAGGTTGGTGTATGCATATGATTACCTCATGTTGTGATTAACAAATATCTGAATAATTATCCCAGGCGCACAAATCCTGATGTGATGGAAAACCAACGGTTACCCCAAAGCAGTGAAGCCAGTGGTGAAGTTGGTTCATCTGTTGAGAACGAAGAATCAAGGAATTCTTCTATATCACGTCACAGTCTGGATAAGGAGGCAGGCTTTCCATCTTGTCGAGTGTGCCAGTGTTCTGAATCAGACAAGAGGGGAGTTGCTGCATTAGGATTTCTAGGAATTATTCCACCAGCACCGGATGCATACAGTAGCAATGGAGAGGCGAAGCTTGATTGCCATGAAGTGGTGAAAAATGACGAAAATGTTTCCTTCAACAGAAGTAGCGGGAAAGGATCTGCACTAGTTGAATTCATTAGTCCAAAAGGGGAGGTTTTTGTTTGTAATGGTGATATAGAGATGGGTTATGATGAGAACCAGGACTCTTTGAATGAGCTTGGCTGTGCGTGCAAAAATGATCTTGCTATGGTACACTACGCTTGTGCGCTTAAGTGGTTTATTAACCATGGATCCACCATGTGTGAGATTTGTGGATGTGTTGCGAAAAACATAAGAATTTCGGATTTCAAGAAAGTTGTGAGCTCTTTGAAGGAGTATGATGCATTGAGGGAAAGGACTGCAAATGGGGAGCCTAATCCTGCACCGGCGCTGGAAAATTCAACTGTAGATCCTGATGCTATTGCAGCTATTCGAAGGCAAAGGTTAAGTGAAATTGCACTGTGGTTCAACCCCCATAACCACTATTCCACTGCTGTTTCCCAGGTTGTTAGTGAGCCGCCTTCTGGTTCTAACATTGTTCCAGAAGAAGCTCTTCCTGCAGAAAACACTGTAACCAAATGGGCTGTTGAGGGTACTGGGATCCTGCTCGCTACAGGGCTTCTTACTATCACTCTTGCATGGCTTATTGCTCCTCATGTTGGGAAGGTACTTGAACTTGCTTCTCTGCTGGTGCTGTGCAATATTTACGAGTTTCTTGTGGGTTCTTTCATATTGTATTATATTCCATTTTGTTTATTTTTTTATTTTGTTTTTTGTAAAAGCTACATGGTAACCTTCAAAAATAAACTTCTCTTCCAGTCTCAAACCATTGGATTGGACCCAAAAGAAACTTCTGGGTCTTAATTGGGGTTTCTGGCTTGGTCTGTAAAGTGGTACTGTATATAATTTTGCGAATCTAAGACCACATTGGTGAATTGCTTTTGTCTGATATATTTATGACGGCATGTCCTTTCAGTATCAAGGCACCAATATTAACATTGCCAAACTTATGATAACGAGTAAGATAGGACAAATAAAGCTATAGAAGTAATATAAAACAAATAAAGCTATAGAACATTTTGAAAGAGAGATGTTGACTGCTTGCCAAGAAAATAATCATAATCTCTAGTCAGTTAAGTTATGGAAGAACACTCAAACGAAACATAACCTTAGAGTTACAGTCATACTTCAATCTCCAAACTGTACTTGTAGACTTGATGCAACTATACATAGCTCGACAAAAACTTCATTTGACCCCATTCTTAAGTCATTCTTATCTCCTCATTAACTGTAAAAAAGTATAGATAGTAACTTAGTTTGAGATTTTACAAAAATAGGATTGCTATGTTATTCAATAACATAAATTGTAATAGTTAGAAGTACCAATTCTCATCAAAGAAAAAGTTCGGAAGAATAATAAGTAAATTGATGTATCTCCAGAAGTTGTGACACTAAAATGGGCACATTCTTCAAACAGTGACTAAAGCTAACCATAGGGGTCGATAGTAATTAGAGGGTGTTTGGCTAAGCTTATAAGCTGGTCAAACTGGCTTATAAGCACCTTTTGGCTTATCTACGCGTTTAGTGAACACGCAAAGTGCTTATAAGCTAAAATCAGGCATAAGTCATAAGCTGGTCACCCCCAACTTATGACTTTGAGCTTATAAGTACTTTTAGTTTGACCAACACTTTTACTAGTTTATCCTTAATAATAGTTTCTAATTCACAAAATACTTTTCCCAAAATAAATTTCTTGACTTTCTCTTCATACCATATTTGTTATTAATTCTTTTCTTTACAAAGAATTTTTTAATTTATAATCTTTTGAAAAAAATTGAAGGGTATTTTAGTCATTTTAACAAAAGAATAGCTTATCAGTACTTTTTAATCAAACACATCGACTACTTATTATCAGTTTCAGCACTTCTATCGAAACACGTAAATGTTTATTTTAAAAATCAGTTTCAATACTTAAAAAGCTTTTCAGCACTTCAAGCTTATCAGCTATTTACAATGAGCTAATCAAACTGGCTCTTAATATATGACACTAGGATAAAAGCTATGATTGCAAGAATCCTTGCTACATCATTCATAGATGCCATGACGCCATGAATGTAGGTGCTACCAATTACAATTGCTCAGTAGCCACAATTTTTGGTGCTATGACTGCTTAAAAATAGGTGCTATAATTGGTCAGTGGCTTTAAACATTTGAAAGTGCTATGATTGCTCGGTAGCCATCTAGATTTTAGTGCACAAATTCCTTACTAAGTTTCCTTTACTAGAGTAATTGATGATCTGCAATATCAAAACCACCAACTAATCATTTTGATGACGTAAGATGTTATATTGCTGGCATCGAGAAGGTGCAATGAATACACAAAATGAGATGTTAGCTCCAATACATCATGATCTATACTAGGCACAAACCACCTACTAATCATTTCAACCACCATCGATGCCATCTAGTGTACAGATTTCCTTACTAAGTTTCCTTTACAAGAGTAATCGAAGTAATTAACAATGCCATCTAGTGTACAGATTTCCTTAACAATCCAAAAAAAATTGAAGTAATTAAGAGTTGGATAACAATTTTGGAAATCAAGGTTCTAATCTCAGCCGAGGCAACACTAGGAGAGAACTCTTTCCATATGCAGAATCCTTACTGGGTAGAGTAACTGGATAGTGGATACTGGTGTTGGTGGAACATTTCAGGTACCTGGTCAATTAGTCGGGGTGTGTGCAACTTGACCATCACCATCATTATTAGGATATATTGAAATATTCAAGTGCCACTAATTCCATGCATTATTAGGGAACTCGAACAAGTTTATCATTTTGTGGTGGTAGCTGATGCACTATCGGGATACTAATTGCTAATTTAAAGAAGTTTTCCTTGTTGCTATTATTTGCTTGAACTAACTAGTTCTCTCTTTTGATTAGAGAACTGCCAAAAATGGACTGCATATTCTTCTTGGAGGTGTTTGTGCGTTAACAGTTGTAGTATTCTTCCGATTTGTAAGTTTCTTCAAATTCTTTTCACTGCATCTAGCATGTTATATTAGCAACTTAAAGCAAATGTTACTGTGTTATTAAATATCAAAATAAGATGATATAGATTTGGACACCAAAGTTACTAGTTTCTAGTGGTCATGCTAACAAATTGTATTATCATTTATGAGTGATGCTTTTCTGTCGCTGGAGGATTAAACAAACAATTTTGTTTGATTTGTTTTCTGGAACTGTTATTATTCAGCTAATATGTCGTGTTATATGAATTATGCTTCTCCAGAAATGCTAATATTTGTTTGTCAAACCTTTGAAAATGTCATGTGAACGATACATGAATAATTTATTTTTCCTGAGAAGGATACAATACATGGATAATTAGAAAGGTCAAAGAGAATTGTTAATGCAGCAAGGAAAGTGTCATACTCTAATAAGTGGCAAGGAGAGTGACGTTTGAATTAATGTGTCTCCAGACATGCCTATGTGCTATTTGTACAATACATGGATTAATTAGAAAAGGTAAAAGATGCAGCATGGAGAGTGAGATCAGAGTTGCTCAAATCAGTGGCTTCCTTTTTCTAATCAACTATGTTACCCGGACTCTCCAAAAATGTCTTTGGGTGTATGTCAGATCTTCCAAAAGTAGTGCATTTTTTGTGGATCTAACATGGGTGCGGCATCGTTGTTAGAGAGTCCGCACAACATAGCTTATCACATATTTTGTTTTACAACTCACATATTAGTGTATTATCTACTTCACCAGCTTGTTAGGATGAAATTTCTTAGTTATATCTCAGCTTCAAGGATTGTCATTTTTACTTCCCGTTAAGAGTAATTCTCTTTTCATGATTTTTTCTTTTTATCAGATACGAAATTTGTAGAAGAAGCATTCTAACTTTTTTCCGTCAAATGCAGTTTGTGTTAACAAGAATCAAATATGGCCCTGCTCGATACTGGGCTATCCTATTTGTCTTCTGGTTTCTTGTGTTCGGTATATGGGCTTCAAGAACACATGGTGCCCATGCTACTTAATCATTTATCCTCCTTCGGGATTTGTTTTAGAGCACTGATGTTCAGCTGCTTTTGTTGACACAGTACTACCAGTAAAGTTGGTGAGATGATTATTGTACGACAGGTTCTCTGGTTCAATGCTAAAAAGTTTTATGCAGATGTAAGCAACAACAAGATCTCTATGTGCTGCATTGCATGTGTAAAGCAAGCTCTTGATTTTTCTCATTTATTTGTTTTAATTTTTCTCTAGGGTAACCTGGGAGGGGGCAAGTTAAGTAGAGTAGGGGGTGTTTGCTTTAGTTGTTCTCGGTGTCTGGGGGAGACTTATCTCATTACTCAGGAGTTGATTTCTGTAGCAAAGTGAGGAATTCTTTGGTAGTGGTTTACTTATATTCATTTTGTACAAACTAATCATATGACTGCTTCAGGAGCTCTGTAACCTGTAAATAAGGCGAGCTCTGCTGCATGTCCGTTCATATCCCGGCGACCTCAGGGTTCTTTCTTCATGGTTGTGTCATATGGATAATTTCTGATGCTACTATGTTCGCAGAAACTCGTTGCTCTATATATGGAAAGTCCAGTCATTCTGAATATTGGATTTTCCCCTCAAACCATTAACTCCAATTATTAACCAGAAAGTTGGAATATACCCGTGAATTATTTTGATCTTTCTTTTGCAAAAAAATAGTTCTCATCTAAGCTGTTGAAATTGAATGTTCCAAACGGCTTATCAGAATGGTGTTTGACTTGGTTTCTGAGCACATTTTATCGACTTAGTAAAGTAGAGCTGTCAACATGGGTCGGTCCATGAGGCCGGTCAAACCCAATCCACCAGTTCGGTGAGGTTGGACCAGGAGAAACTCTCATTTTCTGCTTGCAATTGGTGAATGCTGCTTTACTAAGTAATGGATTGTTTGTACATGTACCCACGTTAGAGTTTATTTATTTACATTTTTTCCTATTTGGTTTAAGGTTAATCATGGTGAAACTTCAGCAGAAAGTGAAAATATGAGTGAACCTATATTGCTATTGGTTTGTACGTTTGTTACAAAATAATCTTGCCTTTTAAACTTTTATTTCTTCTTTTTAGTACTTGCGATTTTTGGTTGCTTGGTGCACTTTTCTAAATCTCTTTCGATAGGTCATTGTTTCCACATTACTATACTAGAATGTTGATTAGAAAAATCCAATCGCGATAAGTGAAATAGCTTACATCGTATGTATCAATTATTTTTAGAATTCTCAGATCATTCATAAAGAATGGAAAGGTTTTTAGATTTTAAATTCCAATACGCTAGAGTCTATTTTTTTTAAAGATCTTAATGGGAGATAATGTCAGAAGCAAGTGGTTTAAAGGACTTTTTAAAGTTTTTTGAATCGCCTTCTATATATTTTTGGTTCCATCACTGACTTGAAGTCATACTTAAACTAATCATAATAACATAGTCATCTATCAACTACAAATAAAATTACCATGCACCATTCCCCAACTGACTGCATAATGAAAAGAAGGATATATTGTGAACACATGGAACAAACTCAAAGAGTATTGAAATAATACAATTTATTAAAACTGAAAGTAATAAATAGCACCTACAGGTATTCTGTTGGCTAACCAGAGTAATCAACAATCTTTCTATGCAAGAGAAAAAAATGCAGAGAGAACCTAGAATTTTTAAGTTCTTAAATACGACCGTGTATTTGAACATAAAATTTTTAAGTTTTTTTTAAATAATATTTATGTATTTGGAAACTACGTAAAAACTACTACTATAAGTCACAGTGACTAATAATTCAAAATATTTAGAAAGTATATGAAAAAATTTCGGTCAAAAAAACAATTCAGTTGACTCTCAAAATCCCGTCACATAAATTGGGACATGGGAGCAAGGGTGAAGCTACATTCTCGTAAGAGTGGTCAATTGATCACCATTCGTCGTAAAAATTACACTGTGTATATTATAGGTAAAGTATTAAGTTTTAGAGTTATATAACCTATTTGAACATCCTTTATCGGAGAATTTATTTCACTTTTCTCAAGTTTGAATACCCTTAAAAAAATTTCAGACTTCGTTACTGCATGGGAGTATTCAACTTCATAAATAAAAACTGTGAATAACATACTATATGGCTTACTGAAAAGTGATCGATCGCTAAAGCCCTTAGGCTCATAAGTTAAATGTTTTGATATCTTATAAGTATATCATTTTTCGTATCTTAAAACATTTATTATACCACAACTCATCTTTAAACTAAGGAAGGTCACCTTCCTTGAATCTAACTCCGCAGTCGTACTATGACAGTCCAATCTAAAGCCGATAAGGTCGTTATTGTTGGGTTTTAGATTAAAATGGTGTGAACAGAAAATGGAAGGAAAATAAAAAATTTTAAATTTTCTTCCTTTGCAAAAGAACATTTCCATATTGAAGGAGGAAAAAACATTCGTTGGATATATACAAATGCACTTCTTCTGGCTCTTAAAGAATTGAGAAAAAGACAAGCCTCGTACTATCGTCACTCGCTTGCTTCAGTCCAAATGTTTGGCTATTTACCAGGTCATTCCCTCAGTTTTTCGTTAAGAAAATTATGAAATACTCTCCGGATTTTGAAGTACCGCTATGCCAATGTGTGTAGTCCACTCTATCCTGAGAAGAAAATAATCATAAACCTCGGGTACTAGGAGGGGGTTAAGTTCTTTAAGGAAACACCGTGAATTCAGTATGCTCGGACTATTTTATACTTTTTCTCCATTTCTCTGTTTTACTTAGGTTCTGTTTCCAGAATATATTTTTGAATACAGATTAATAACAGTTATCTAGTTAGTAAAGTCCGATAAGTTTTAAACTTGTAATTTTTGACTAATTACTACTCCCTCCGGTCCAGTTCAAGTGATTTTTTGGTTGTTCTCACACATATTAAGAAATATATGTTTTTAGCATTAATTAACAATATAATTGACCATATAAACCTTAATTTGTTCATTGGAAATACAACAAATACTCTTAGGCTTTTCACTCCGAGGGCAACTTTGGAAAAAAGAAGTTAATTCTTTCTTGATATTTGAAAAAATCAAATATTATGGACCACAACAAAAAGGCTAAAAATCACTTAAAGTGAACCGGAGGAAGCATTATTATGAGCCTAATTAATAATGTGATTAATGTGCCCGAAAAGTGTTAACAATGATGTAATGACGTGCTTGGAGCATGAACACAAGTGTTTGGAATAAGTATTGAAGTAGTGGAAGGGGCCAAGGAAGCGAAAAACCAAAGTTGGGAAACAAAGGAAGCATTTTCTTCAACTAGAAATTAAGGATTGTTGCTATAAGTGAGAACACGACGATACAAAATCGGTGGATTTATGAGATATTCACTAAATTCAATGTTTTAAAGATTTTTTTGGGATTCGTCTCGGGGCTCGTACAGTGTATTATCAAAATGCCTTGAGACTCATGCGTGGAGTTTAGTTTTATGAGGTTTACGCCTCCTAGCGTCGATTGTGCACCCTAAACATGCCTAACACTCGGGGATCGCCCAACAATTTTTATGCAATCATGTATCAAATTCACTAATTAGCACAGACTTTCAAAATTCTTTTACAAATGAATGACCAAAGTTCTATTTATTTATAAGATTATGAAGATTGTGAACAACTGAAATAACGAACTATAGTATTGCATATTTACTAATTGAGACAAGAGGGGTTGCTCAGATGGTCGGTAGTCCCATCTACAATTCTAGGGTCGTGAGTTCGAGCCACCAAAGGAACAATAACTCCAAGAAAGGGGAGATCAAAGACGAACGAAAGGGGAGGAAAATTAAAAAAAAAATTGAGAACATCTTGAGGGTGAACATCATTTGAATATTTCTTCTGAAAATAGATATCCAAAATTTAAATATTTACTTACCAGATCTTCATGTTTTAGTTTTATTGTTTTGCTATTTCAAAGTAATTTTTTATTTACTCGTAGAGGAGTAATGTTTTAAATTACAGTCATGAAATTTTATTGAGTATTTACTTTTAGGGAGGTAAAATATATAGTTTGATAATATAATTTTAAGAAATTGTGATTTTTAATTATTGAAAGTTAAGATGTTATAGTTGATTTATATTTCATTATAACTTTAATACTATTGCATTGTTTATACTTATAAAAACATGCTAGATATTTTATTTTCTTTAATTTATTGTAATTTTCTTGAATTGTAAATGTATTTTCTATATTTTTATGTTATTATGCTATATTATTAATTTCTGAATTAAAATTTTTAAAGATTCGTGGAGCTTACAGTTCATGTCTGGAGGCTTACGTTTCGCCCCGCATTATATAAAACGCCCCTTTTTAAAACACTAAAAATATTTAAGGTCATTTACTACATAATATTCGAGGTCATTTGCACTTTGTTGTGAGCATCTCGGGTACTCCTGCGAGGAAACCTAGGAATTGTATTTGATCAGCCACAGGACAGATATGAGAAAAGCACTAAAAAGAGAAAATGGATATTCTCTCCTCGTGCATTTCGTGGCTTAACAAGTAAGCCATTCGAAAGCCATATTGCAGTTTAATTTATATATGCAATATTTGGTTAATTTCCTCTTATGGTAGGTTATGATAATGCAGAAAGGTTTGTGGTTGGTTGGCGGCTTATAAAAGTTATCAATTTAAATGAATAATCCTCTTGTTAACCCTGAACAGAATTAGTGAAATAAAAAGTATAATAATTTATAACCTACCCCTTTCCATTTCTGCGATCCCTTTTAAGTATCTTTAACTTCAAAACAAAGATATAGCAACTAAAGAAAATTAAAGCTAAATCTGATCAGAATAGGATAAAAAATGCACGAAGAATAAGAGAAAAAGATGATTCTAAAAGCGAAAAGCTTAGAAGACTAGATTGTCATATTTGGAGGTAACAATAAGATTTTCGTCAGACATGAGGGTTTTCTAAAAGTCGCATTAGAGAATTCATTTGCAAGGTAGGTGGTGTTTTCTAGCATTAAGTAATTATGTTTGGATAATCAATTAATGACTGTAGTCAATTGCTTGTAATAAGGCATGCATGCAAACTTCACTCTGATCAAATATTCAAATTCAACGTGGTGTTCCAGGAAATATACTGATCAAAGCATTTATTAAGTAAATTTATACTGTGATTAGTTAATGACAACCCAAATAAGCTACTTTTAGTCAATGAAAAGATAGTCTTATCTGGTGGTTACTCTTTTTGTTTAAATACTACTCCCTTCCTCTGTTCACTTTTACTTGTCCAGTATCGTAAAAATATATTTTCACTTTTATTTGTCACTTTTAACATATCAAGAGAAGACAATTTATTTTTTCCTGTTATACCACAATATTAATTACTCATTTCAAATTATTTTCTCAAATCCATTAAAAAAATGCATCAATTATTATGGGTATCATGGTAAATTGTGCACTTGATTTATCATTTCTTAAGGGATGTGCAAAGTCTATAGTGGACAAGTAAAAGTGAACGGTGGGAGTATTTTCTTATTAATTCATTTTAAAAAGAATAAATACATATTTTTATATTTACTTACGGAGAAACCATAATGGCCGCTCAAATAATATGACATGTTTAATACTACAAATTTTAAATTTTTTACAGTCATACAAATATTATAATATATTTAAGACCATGTATAAATATAAAAAATCATTCTTTCTTTATTAAATTTTTGACAAAGTCAAATAAAATAAAAAGGAGGGAGGATTATTTTTTTTCAAAACTTTGAGGTGTGAATGCATTTCTACGCCGGGATTGCCAATTCAAGATTAAGCCAATATATTATTTAACTATTGTTTGTACTCAATTAATCTTTTGCCAATTGTACAATAAGCCAATTTTTCCTTAAATGTAGATTGGTTCTACCAAATATAAATCTTCAACAAGAAAAAGTAGATGAATTTTTCTCATGATTCCCTTCAATTTTTGTTAGAATTACAAAATTAATTGGTCAATAAGTTGATCAGCCTTAAGAATCACCTGCATTAAATTTGGAGTTAGCTTAATTACTTTGGATCTTAGCTCATCAACCGTGCATTTAACACTTAGATGACCATTATGCCCCTTTACATTTTTATTTATTACAAGACTTTCTCTTTGAAATTTGAAGATACAATAAAAATGTGTACAAAATATTCATATGGATTTTATGTAATCTTTGGTTCTCCACGTGTCTTTTTCTATTTTGTCACTTTAGTTTACTTTTTTGTTTACTTCTACTATATAACCCTTCCCTTCTTCTCTTGGCACAACACCACACTTGTTCAATTTTGCTCCTTTTTACTTGCTTCTTAATTTTCTGGTATAAGTTTTTTTCTCGCAATTTTCTATGGCTGCACAAAATGAAAATAAGGTCGCCAAAATCCTAAACACCTTGCCAAGGAATGTGCAAAATAGCCAAAGGATAATTTCAACTTATACAAGTGGACAAGAAATTGATCTCCAACTTTCACTAGGTGGCTCATACAATAAAAATCCTATTGAAAATCCAATGCCTCAGCCTTTTTTAGGCATTCCATTTGCCAATTCTGAAATGGTGCCAATTTCATACTTGGGCACTTCAAATGTAACATATAAAGAAATGAGGAGGAGTTATGAGAATGAGCAAAGGCCAAATGCTATGATCGTCCAAGAACATAGGATCACTCCAAGGGCAACGAATAATCCTGTTTTCCGGCCTGCTACTGAGAACATAAGATCTCTCAGGAACAATAGATCTGAAGATACGTCCGCAATTTATGGTATGTATCTTATTCTTTCTTTTCTCTTCTTCTCAAATGGAGTATTTTTTGTGGTTTTGTTTCCTTTTCTCTTGATGCTCATTGTTCCTTCTTTAAATTTTACGTGGTTGTAAGGTCTGAATACACGCTATCTTTACTTGTGAAATTTTACTCGATCCTTGTTGTTGTGAGGGGTTTATCTTGGATTTAGTTATTGTTGGTTTATTTTACATGTGATGATTTATTTGTTAGAACCGAATAAATTACTGAGGCTGGTCTTTACATTTTCTTATTGTTTTCTTCTTTATTCTGCTAAAAGGACATGAGCTATAAACTAAGACTGATGTAAGAGATTTTTTCTTAAAAAAGTCGCGGAGAACATTAAATAAGAAGTTCAGACAAACCATTAGCCAAAAAATCTATCTTTCATATATATATATATATATATATATATATTGATTCAAAGCTCGAGTATATATAGTTAATACGTCGTTTTTCTTCATACCATGACAAATCAATTGATTTAATATAGGCATCTCTCTTTCCTTTGTTCTTCCTCCTATTGTTGCCCTATCACTAGGGGTTATTCCGATGCGAAGCACCCCTTTTCCATTCCATGCCAGTTTCATACGACAGGTGGAGTGACACAAGATTTGTCTCTTGGCTTATATATAGATATTGATTCATTCACGTAACAATTTGTTCCATGTCAGTTTCATATGATCAGATGAAATGACGCAAGATCTGTCTCTTGGCTTATGTATAGATATTGATTCATTCACATAAAATTTGCTTCTTGTCTCGGAGAATAATAGAAGAGAGAGAATAAAATCTATACAAATAGTAGCATTTAATTACTCTTTCAATCTTGTTATTGCAGTATTGGATTCTACACCACCATACAACCAGGAGGAGGGGAACTCAATAGTTGTTCCTCCAAAAACTATAGAGAAAAGAATAGCCACTCTTTCAACTTCTGTTCCCACCCCTGGAATGACAAGAAGTAAAGGAATTGTGCTTAGCTCACCTGAAAATGTGATTCCAGAAAGCAATTATGGACAAAAGCCTTTGAAGAAAGCTAAGTATTGTGATAATTATGGTGTCATTTTAATGGATGCTAATTATCTCCTAAAGACTATGCCTAGTGTGACAACTTCAATAAATGAAAAGCAAACAGAAGGGATCCTTTACAGTTTTGGAAAAGAGAAGCAAGTTTCAATAGTCTGTCTTTGCCATGGAATGTTCTTCACTCCAGCTGAGTTTGTGAAGCATAATGGTGGAAATGAGGTTGATAATCCCATGAAATATATTAAGGTAATTACAGAAGAAAAGATTAATGTAGTTGCTGAGTCACTTGTGGGCTTTTTTTAATCATCACATTTAGAGGTGGAACTAGTGTTTTAAGTTCTGGATAAATTATTTATACTATTAAGTGGATTTTTTAATTACATGGTCTGATCGATCTAAAGTTACTGGATTTTATCGAACCTGTAATCAGATTTATGCTAGTTTTTGAATTTCAAATATCATAGATATCAAGATTTAATTAAACTGCTGTTCATTTAAATTTCTGAGTTGTAAAATATTCTACTATATATGGATGAAGAACAGTAAATTAATTTTATGCTATTTACTTTAGTATCTTGGGACAAGATCAGTCTTATTAGTTATTATTATTGTTTAGATAGAATAGAAAATGAAACCAGGTCTTATTCCATTAGCTGGCTATATTTTTAACTGTATGCATCACATAAGTATGGTGCATATATAATAACTAGCTTAGATCTAGATGAATATGATTAGCAAACAAGGTCCTATATAGTTCAGGTAAATCTAGTTTCACATCATCTTTCGAACTCAGATTAATTATTGTCTGTTTGGCCAAGCATCTGAGAAGTTAAAAGTTCATTTTTTTTAATTAAAAAATTGTGTATTTTAGAAATTTGAGGTATTTGGTCAAACTTTTCGGAAAGTAATAAGTACTTTTAGTAGCAACATCTATTTTTTAGAAGTTTTAAAAAATAGTTTTTCCTCAACTACTTTTAGAATTTTGGCCAAGCATAAATTATTGTACAAATATTGACAAAAGTGTTTTTCAAACACAAACTTATTCTCTAAAAGTACTTTTCGAAAAGCATTTCTGATAAAAAATACTTTTTAAAATAAGCAGATTTTAGAAGTTTGGCCAAACAGGACCGCTGAGCTGGATCTATAATTAGTTCAAAGGATATATTAAGCTCATTTGAGAAATAAGATATAAGATTTAGTAGCATCTCTTCCTGTATCTTCAGACCTAATGAGTTGCAAACACTATTTCTCTAAATGCTTTGGCTGATACCTGACATTGATTTTGATTAAAATGCTTAGTCCTAGTGGATGATAATTTGAGAGATAAAGAAGCCCAATTTATGAGTATTAATCACTCTATAAATTTCCTTTTCCATGTTTAAGATTGAAGTTTACTTTCTGTGCTCTTTGTTTATGTCCAAATTTAGTTCTAAGAAAAATAAGCGGTTACAACAAATATATTCTGGTAATACAGTCTAGAATCGAATTTCAAAGAGAGTTTAAAAGTGTTCTAGCCAACATAATCACCAAATAATCCAAGTTGAACTGTTAAATATTTTTATTAATTTTTTTACTTACTAATTTGACTAAATTAACACAATTATGGCAATAAAAGTAATAACGGTAAAAATTAGAAGAATTCCCAAGATGATGAAACCTAGGGCATTAATGAATCCCCCAATTATCGAATAAACTCCAAATAATAAATCCTTAAATATGCGCTTGACGAGGTTTTATTAGGGGTGTCAAAAAAGTTCTAAATATCGACTGAACTAACTGAATCAAACCTAACCGTACCGATTATTAGGGTTTTCTCCAACTTTTCCAACTTCTCGCGCTGTGGAGCTGCTATTGGCTAGATTTTGAGGGGGTCAAAGTTTTACTCTACACATTATTGCTAATTGGGCAGAAGAGTTTTAGAATCTGTTCAAATTCTTTCTCAATAGTTTAATTCTTTATATAATCTTGTTGACTTGGCAGAAGCGTTTGCTTAAATGCATCTTTAATGTACCAAGCGTTAGCGTGAAATAGCAAGTTCCTCTTCAAAAGTACAAGTGTTAGGGAAATACATTAGATGGCAATACATCATTTACATAATATATTAACAATATTACCCCTACCTTGTGACAATAGAGAAGCTATTTCCGAAAGATCCTTGGCTTAAGAACAGTGAAAATGAAGCAAAAAACAGACAGTAGCAACGACAAGATAATAAGACACAGGAGCAATTGGTGCAACATGCAACAACAAAGATCTAAGAATATGATACAACAAGAATAGAGCCAATCTATAACGATCATGCCGGTCATTTTGAGTATTTTCACTTCGCTCGATGGTTTGAGGGCACGAGTATCTCCGTATGATGTATTATGACTAGTGTGAATCGTCGATTTTGTATTCAGGTTATCCAGAGTTTTATTTGGTAGTATCTTTTTTTTAAAATTAAAGCCAATCACCCAGGTTCTAGGCCCCTGGAGTGTTGGGGGGTTTGGCGAGACCCCTACCATGTCTATTTCGACAAAAAAGATTACGTACAATGGAGGGGGACATGGACCTTACCTCCTACAGAAAAGATATGAAAGGCAAGGTAATGGAATTATATCCTACCTTTCATATCTGCAAAAGAATATACATCAACTCACAAAAAAATTGGCCTTACCGTACCTAATTCTAAAGCTAGGTAGTTGCCATTTATCAAGCTGGAAAGGACCTTTGGCATTTCCTGGGAGCTGTTGAAATGTGTAGTAGTAGCCACTGCTCCCGTTTTTTGCTGCATTTTTTTGCTAAAGTATCCGCCACTTGGTTTGCTTCTCTGAAGCAGTGAGCTATATTAATTTCAACATTGTGCATGATCATGGTTATTTCATCAATCAGGCCTTTCAAGTGAAGGTTATCGGTGTATCGGTCATTGAGCATATTGGCCACTATTTGCGAGTCTATCTCTAGATAGAAGTTATTATACCCTTCTTGAATACACAATTGAATTCCTACTTTGGCAGCCATTGCTTCTGTGCTATTGTTGGTGTTGCTTTGGACTGGAAGGGAGAAAGCCATTATTAGATCCCCTTCTTCATTTCTAGCAATACCTCATATTCCAGCGCTTCCCGTTTCTTGTAAGTAGCTTCCATCGGTATTGATTTTAATCCTTCCATTAGGTGGTTTTTGCCAAGTAACTTGATGCACTATCGGAGTAGGATTCCACCATTCTACTTTCTCACAGAAAGTTGGCCATGAATCCGTCATGCTGCATTTGGGGAAGGCCATAGACAATGCTGCTTGAACAGTCCACATTACTTGGTACTCCATTTTCCTTGGTTGAAACTTCTTTTAACCTCCATATCGACATGATGTCCAATATTTCCAAATTTCCCAGTTGATTGCTAATGGAACTGCACGAAGAATGAATCTGTGGATTTTGTTCTTTGGTTTCTCGTCCCACCAAATTTTGAGGACTCTTCTAACTGGCCAGTTTTCATGTTTAATGACCATAGGAGCTCCAAAGTTGTTCCAAAGAAATTTGGCAATGTCCCCCTCAATGAAGACATGTTGAATGGTGTCCTCCTTAGGACTCTGGCAGCACCTGCATCGAGAAACAATTTGGTTACCAAATTTAGGAATAATTTCATCGAAAGGAAGCTTACCTAAGTATAGTCTCCACGACAAGAAAGAGATTTTGAAAGGAGTTTTGTTGAGCCATAGCCTATTTAAAGCTTCATTCTTCTGCTTTCTACTTCTAATCATCTGCCAGACACTCTTGTTAGTGTAGTGTCAAGTTGATTCTACGTCCCAAATGGCATAGTCATCTTTATTAGGATCTCCCAGAACAATGTCTCTAATTTGTACAACTATGTGGTCGTCAAGAGTATTGGCCAACTTTGTCATATCCCAACTCTCCTCTGTTATGAATTCCCTGACTATGGTGTTCTTGCTTGTTCTTCTATTGGGAAAATGATCTGCAAGAGCACCTATTCCCGACCAATTGTCCCACCAAAAGCTACACGTTACTTTGTTGATTTTTTAATAAATATTGCTTTCCACTTTATTTCTTATTTGAGTCATATGTTTCCATACATGTGAGTTCCCCGGTGTCCATTTCTTAGACACATGGTGTAATCTGATGCAATATTTTACTTTAAGGTAGGAAGCCCATAGTGAGTCCACAGTTCTAAATCTCCACCATCTTTTCATGGCGAGCGTGTTGCTGATGTCTTCCATGGACCTCATACCAATTCCTCCCTCATCCTTTGGAAAGCAAAGATTCCTCCACGAGCTCCAATGATATTTCCTCTTGTCACATGCAAAACCCCAGAAAAAGTTAGCAAGATATCTTTCAATTAGTTTTAAAATGCCCTTTGGGGGGTTCATAGCAGATAGGGTATAGATCGACAGGGATTGGAGAACACTTTTGATGAGGACAATACGCCCCCCAAAATTCAAAATCCTGCCTTGCCATCCATTCAATCTCTTAGTGATTTTGTCTACCATTGGATAGAAATAGGAAAATTTCATTCTCTCCCACATATAATGGGCAGCCAAGGTAGTTGAAGGGAAAATTTTTGTTCATAAAACCAGTGACTTCCCTCATTCTATTGATTCTGTGGGCTCTTGCTTTGGGGTCAGTGAGGAAAAAACTTTTTTTCTTTGTTAACTTTTTGCCCAGAGGCCTTCTCATATTTGTTAATCTGCTTCATGATCAGTCTTATAGACTTATTGTTGCCCCCACTGAATATTACAACATCATCCGCGTATGCAAGGTAATTAATTTTGGAGCCTCTTTGGTTCATGTGGAAAGGAGTAAAGTCAGGATTGGAAGTAAGATTGTTGAGAGATCTAGTGAGGACTTCAACCGTAATGATAAAAAAAGAGGGGGATAGAGGGTTTCCTTGTTGCAGGCCTTGAGAGGAGGTAAAGAAAACCCTCCTGGAGCCATTGATCACTATAGAGTACCAGACATCCGATATTAATCTCCATATGATATCTATCCATTGTTCTGCAAAGCCAAACTTTCTCAAAACTGATGTTAAGAAAGCCCAAGATAACCTGTCATAAGCTTTAGTCATGTCTAGCTTCATGATAATATTGCCTCCCCTGTTATCTTTGCCAATGTTTTGGACAATTTCCTGAGCAAGCATAATGTTTTCTATAATGAGCCTGCCTTTTACAAAACCATTTTGATTGCTATAGATTATCCTTGGGAGGAAAACATTGAGTCTTGCTGCTAATACCTTAGAAATAATCTTGGTTGTGAAATTGGTTAGAGTAATGGGCCTTAGTTCAGAGAAGTTGGTTGGAGACTAAACTTTTGGTATTAAAACCAAACAAGAATGAGAGTAGAACTTTGTGAGATTTTTGCCATTAAAAAATTCCTGAACAAAGACAAAGATGTCTTCTTTGATAATCTCCCAGCAGCTTTGAAAGAAGACCCCATTGAAGTCGTCCGGACCTACTGCACTATTAGCATTCAAACTGAAGATAGCCTATTTGATTTTATCCATTAAAGGGATAGCAATCAGAGTCTCATTTTCCTCCGTTGAGATACAATTGGGGATGCATTCCAAGATTTGCTCATTTATAACCGGGTTCTCCATGTTAAACAAACCTTCAAAATGTTTTATGGCAGCCCTCGCTATTTTGTCATCACCTTTGACCCACCCGTTCTTGTGATTTTTAATGCGGTAGAGGTGAAATCTTCTTCTATTGTCTCTAAGCATGCTATAAAAATATTTAGTGTTGTAGTCTCCTTCTGGAACCATCTTATCTGTGATTTTTGCCTTGATATGCTTTCCTGTATTCCAAGCCATTTAACATATTCCGCATGAGCTTTATTCAATTCTTCCCTGTTGTCTTCATTATTAATATGAAGATCTAATTCTTCAAGTTGTTGCACTTTAGTTTCCCATAGGTTGAACTAGCCATATATGTCACCCAAGCTATCCATGGACCACTGGCCAAGTTTTTTACTCAGTGTTTGCAGCTTGTATTTTAGTCTCCACAAAGCATTGCCGGTAACTTGAATGTTCTAGTTATTCTGGACCACTTCTAAGAAATCTGCTTGTTGCACCCAGAGATTAAGAAATCTGAAGTATTTAACAGCTTCATGTTGCTCATTGTGACATTTCATAAGGAGAGGTCGATGATCCAAGCCAGTTCTAGCTAGATGCCTTATGTAATTGCTTTGGAAATTATGCATCCATTCATCATTAACAAAAATTCTATCGAGCCGTTTCCAAATTCTTTTGCTTGGTCTTCGATTATTGCACCAAGTGAACCTAGGTCCAACATAGCCTAAGTCCACAAGGCCATAGTACTCTATAGTAGCCGTGAAATCCATGCTTCTATAATTCCGATGAGGTCTGCCCCCTACTTTTCATCATTGTCCATGATTACGTTGAAGTCTCCTCCAACACACCATGGGCCTGTAATGTCATTATTAATGTTTTCAAGATTAGCCCAAAGATATTTTCTTTCTCTGGCGGTACACTTAGCATACACAGTCGTAATATGAATATAGCTCCTATCATTATCTTTGATGCGTAAAGTTAGTTACTGATCCTCATTAGCAGCTATGTCTGCCTAACAATTCCAAAAATACCATATTTGGCCATTGGTATTTGCAAGGCAGTGTTGAAAGCCCAAAAAAAAATTTGTAACCCTCAATCTTTCCACTATCTATGAAAGGTTCAAAGATAGCAACAAAGTCATTTTTGTTGATGTTGATCAATTTTTTAGTCTATGAATAGCCTTTTTGGACCTTACCCCTCTAATATTCTAGAAAGTTGCACTGATCATAGGAATAACTAGAGGTTTGAGGTCCTTATTTTAGCTCCATTCCTTTGTGGAATAGGAGTGTTACTCTCTTTTATTCTTTTGACTTTTTCTCTTTGTCTGCTTCTACCTCTACCATTAGGAGACCAATTACCACTGTCGTTCTCCTCTTCATTCTGTGTATACCCCGAAATTTCTGCATCTCCTTTTCCTTTATCATTTTTTGAGTCTATGTGACATATGTTGAGCTGTTGTGTGTCAACACTTTCCTCCATGTTTCTCTGTTTGTCACAGCTAGCAGCTTTGTTACAGCATAATTCCACAAACAATTGAATTGGCGGCGCATTTTTGAGTTCTGATTCCACACTGCTTGTTTGGAAATTCTCCAATCTATGTTCCATCTTCCCTGTTTCGGCAGTCCTCTCTACCTCTTCATATGGTTCCCTTCTGTCGTACATTTCATCTTGTGTGCTCTCCAGGTATTCTTTTCCAGAATTTACAGTTTTTTCTTTGTTTTTACCAGCACCACCTCTGATTTTACTCCTATTGTTGGTCTTCGCAATGTCATTTCAGGTAGTTGTGGGCGTTATCTTGTTCGACTGTCTATTGTGTGTATCCCCTACCAAATTGGTCAAGTTGTTCCCTTCTCGCATAATCTCTTTGGTAATAGCCAGGCCCCCCAAGGGTATCCTCTTTCCCTTGATCTTCTTTAGCTTGCCCGTCATAGTTCGATTCAGTGAGTTCTTTAAGAAACTCTTCAACTACGGTATCCGGGGGTATTCGCATTTTGTTTTTCTTGTTCATGTTATTATTTTGAACAATAGCAAGCTTGAAAAGAACTATACTTTTCTTGTGTGACATTCTTTTTTTCGTTTTCTTCTGTTTACTCTTCTTGTTGGTAGTCTCCTCCTTGTTGCTTGAGACATCATTTATTTTTTCATCTAGAGCAGAAGTCTTCCCCCTTTCTGCAGTAACCTTGGCTCTCTCTTCTTCCTTTTTTTTTCTGTTTCTCTTGGTGTTGGGAAGTTTCTATTGATTCCTATCAATGGCTTTTTTGCTATTCTGCCCAAAGCTAACACCTTTACTAGTAACTCCAGCTTCTCCTTTTCCTTTGTTCTGTTGTTCCATTTGTTTGGTCTGATTCCCATTTGTTTTGTTCATTTATGGTTCATTTTGATTCCCTGCATCCCCTTGTTGTTTTTCATTATTGGCACTCTTCTCTTCTGATTCCTTATTCTTGTTTTCCTTTTCCTTATGCCTTTCCTTCTCTAAAACTCTGCATTGAATTAGTGAGTGGCCCAAAATCTTGCAATGTTTACAATATTTGGGGACTACCTCATATTCTAAATTCTGAGTGAATCCCTTAAGAGGATTGGATTCATCCTCCTGTCCAACCCACACAGATTGTAGACGCGGAATCTACCTCCAATCTAACCTTGGCCATTCCTGGTCTGGTACTATAATCAGTGGCTAAGTCCATAGATACAGGGACACCAACTGGACTCAGAATTTGCTTGATATAATACCATGTGTGGCAGTGAAAGGGGAAGCCCGACAAAAGTACCCAAATTGGAACAATTAGGGATTCTTCCTCCAGTCTAAAATCTGGTGTCCATTTTTGTAACCACATGACCATTCCGTCAATTTCAATTGACCGTTTGTACCACACCGTTTTGCAACCTTCATCATTAGTAACGTCAATGAAGACCGTGCGGAAATCATAGGCCCTAATTCTAGCCTCCCCTTTTAGGGATATTTTTTCTGCAAATACATACCTAATTCTTTCAATGCTTGGGCGATTTCGTAGAAACTTGCCAATAATAGTAAATTTGCATTCCTCAGCCATCACGCCATAATAATTAGTGGATTTGAAGATGATTGCAAGCATTCCGTTATGGGTAGTGATCCTTGTCTTGACATTCGGATCCCCCAATCGTTTATTTTTGGATTTAACTGGGGCTGCTACTGTAGTTGCATAGTCGACCTTCTGAGGAGATTCTTTCTCCAAGTTGGTCGCAATTATAATAGGGGCGATGGGCGCAGCTTGACGCGCCGGTTGAGTGCTTGCCGGTGTGCCCATGGGACGGTGCATGGCACCACTCTCCCCAAACAGGGGAAAAAAGGTTACCGTTGGGGAAGTATTCATTAATTGTACGAAGAGGTTTTTATTCTAGAGAGAGAATTTTACAACTCCAGTTCAAACCTTTTGATCTGGTAGTATCAATTTCATAATTGAAGCTTTAAAGCTGCAAGAGTTGATCAAGTTTAACTTTTTATTATTTGACTTCAGATCAGAGATTTGATGGTTACGTTACGTACGTATGGTGATTTGGACTCGGGCTTATACCCGGATTTGCATTTGGATATCTCTAGAAAGTTTCGGCACTAATTGGCAAAAGTTAAAAATTCAAAGGTTTGGAAAGTTCATAAGTTTGACTGGGAGTTGACTTTGATGATAGCAGATTCGGATTATGGTTCCAGGAATTGGAATAGCTTCGTTACATCATTTGGGACTTGTGTGCAAAATTTGAGTTCATTGCGGGTTGATTTGATATGTTTCGGCGCGAGTTTTGGAAGTTAAGATTTCAAAGTTTTTTAAGTTTGAATTGATGTGCGATTCATTGTTTCGATGTTGTTATGCATTATTTGAGGCCTTGACTATGTCTGTGTTATGTTATGGGGCTTGATGGTACATTTGGACGGGGTCCCAAGGGGCTCGAGTGAGTTTTGGACGAGGTTCATACCATTTCGTGGCATGTTGCAAATGTTTGAGGTTGTTGGTTTTGGTGTAGCCACATCTGCGGAAGATTGGTCACAGAAGAGACTTTGCAGATGCGGGGTTTTCTTCGTAGAAGTCAAAAGGGACAGCTGGACGTGAGGGTCGCATGTGCGTGTGCATGGGTGCATCTGCGCGACTGCAGATGCGGTTCAGCGTCTGCAGAAGCGCGATAGTAGAAACGAGTAATAGATCGCATAAACGATGGCTATTAGTTCAGGGATTTTTCGCAAAAGCGAACTATTTACCACATAAGCGGGGGTCGCAGATGCGACGATTTGATCGCAGATGCGATGAAGCTGAGCTAACTATATTTCGAGATTTGGTGGTTTTCTTTTTACATTTTTGGGATTTTGGAGCTCGGTTTGGGCGACCTTGGAGAGGAATTTCATCACATGTACTGGGGTAAGTATTCACTACCTGGTTTTGATTTTATTTCATGAATCTATGTTCGTTTTTGGTATTTGGTTGATGATTTCAAAAGAGAAATTGAGGGTTTTTGCCTAAAGTTTTATAGAGTAAACTTTTGAGTTTTGAACGTCGATGTAGAGTTGGATTTGAGTGAAACTAGTGGGATTGGACTCGTAATTGAATGGCTAATCAATTTTTATATGTTTCATTGGGTTCCGAGGCGCGGGACCAGATTTGACTTTTTGGTTGATTTTGGGACTTTGATTAAAGATTTGCCCTTTATCATTTGGAATTGTTCCTTGGGCATTATTTGATGTTCTTGAGTTGCTTTTGGCTAGTTTTGAACCGTTCGGAGGTCAGTATGTGCGGGATGGATTTTTGGGAGCACCGTTTGGCTTACTCGATATTGGATTTGTCTTGTTCGAGAAAAGTAACACTTCTAAACTTGGTACTGAGGGTATGAAATCCTGAATTACGTGCTATGTGATTGATGTTGAGGTGACACGCATGCTAGGTGATAGGCATATGGGCATTGTAGTAATTATGATTTAGTTGATTCCATGGAACTGCGTAGCCATCTTATCTAAATATATTTACTGTACTCTATGTGTTAGAGCACTTCAGCTGTGACTGATGATAAAAATCATGTTTAGGCTATATGTGGGTACTACTGAGACCCACATTGGTCGTTCTTTGCTGTTGAGTTATTTGTTTAATTGCAGTTATGTACTCAGTCACATTCATCTTTACGTATAATATCTCAATCTCTGTTATTGTATATTGTCACATCTTGTATCACTAATTAAGGTTGCTTAGCATGAGTGTTGTGAGTACGAGAGACTGAAGATATTGATGACTAAGTGAGACTAATGGCCTGTTGTGTGAGATATTGGTGGGATCGGGCTGCATGCCACAGTAGGCTTCATTAATTCATGCTAGGATTTGGCTTATTATAGCGCTTGGGCTGGATCAACCCCTCCAGAGTCTGCACATTAACGGTGAGTGCAGTTGCTATTGATTTTTGGGCTGGATCTGCCTTGGATTCATTTGCATTGGGCTAGATCTGCCCTGGATTTATTTATGATTGGGCTAGATCTGCCCTGGATTTATTTATGATTGGGCTGCATTTGCCCTATACAATACTGAGTGTGATGAGTATTGAGCATGATGAGTGAGAATAAATGACAGTGAGATTGAGTACTGAGTACCTGAGTTCATCACTGATATACATTGCGTTTGTCATGCGTACTTGAGATACATACATAGAGATGCATTTCCTCATGCTACCCAGTTTTGGTAACATTCATGATTTCACCTGCATATTGACATGTTGTTATGAAGATGTATTTTCCTTATGCTTTCTGAAAAATGAAGCATCTTATTTATTGTTGAAAGATTTTTTGGGAAAAATTACAGTTTTCAAACTTACTCATATGTTTTTGGTGTTTTCGGTGAAAGATTTGGGGATATACTATTATACTTGAAAAGCATTCCTGTTTTCCATAACTGTGAATGAGTTGGGCATCTTATCTCTGAGTTATCTTCTTGTACCATTTTTATTATATTGTTATGAACTGTGACTGGTTATTAGAGTTAGACTCTGTCCCTCGTCCCAGCTCGTCACTACTTTCAACCTAAGATTAGGCTTGTTACTTATTGAGTACATGGAGTTAATTGTACTCTTACTACACTTCTGCACCTTGTGTCCAGATGTTGGATGCTAATGTTGCTGCGTACGGCAGGAGCTGGATCTGAAGTTGTACCTGCGTTCCAGCTATGGCTATCACTTGTCCTTGGTAGCATTAGATTCGAGTTCGGTTCATTTTCATTTCAAACAAATGTTGTAATTATTTCAATTCAGTCTTGTGAAAATCTAAATCATAGAAGCTCATGATTTGTACTACCAGTCCTTGGAAATTCCTTGTATAATCGTTCAATTGTATTATCATTTCTTCTCTTAATAAATATCATTTGAACTGGTTTATTGTTAACTAGCTTAACTAGCGGGTTGGGTTAGGTGCCATCACGACTAGTTGGATTTTGGGTCGTGACAAGTTGGTATTAGAGCTCTAGGTTCATAGGTTCTATGAGTCATGAGCAAGAGTCTAGTCGAGTCTTATGGATCGGTATGATGGCATCCTTACCTATATTCGAGAGGCTACAGGTCATTTAGGATAATTTTCCCATCTTTCTTTCGTTATCATGCGGCATTGATTCAACTTGAAGCATAACTCTATGAATTCCTTCCATGCATTCGTATGTGAATGTGAGCGCTCGACATCAGTTGTGCATCGAAGGCTTGTGATTCCATGGATGATGTGCGAGATGTGATTTCTATGTGCTGATGATGGGCCAGTCTGGAGGACTTGAGGCCGAGTTCCGGCTGTAGCTTGAGCATGGGAATTTTGCTTGTGTGAGTACGTGTTTTTGGACTTATATGTCCGGTAGTGTTCCTATTAGTGAAATTTATGGCTCGATGAGTGGTTGGATGGCTATATGATGAGTATGATATTACGCGGGATGTGCTCAGATGGATTGAATATGACGAGAAGAGTTTGCTTGAGATGTAAAAAAGACTATCGGGTGCTTGATTTCTGACTTGATGTGATGTATAGTCTCAAGTTATGAGCGTATTAAGTCTCAAGTTTCAACTTAAGCCTTAAATTCTTGGAACCAAGTGTTTTAATTAATTTTAAAACCTCCCTGACAAGTCACGTAATTATAATTGAACATAGAATAAGCAATAAATGGGGAAATGGGGCTGTAATACTCAAAACGATCGGTCGGGTTGTTACATCTTGTCATACAAAATACCAAAAGCGAGCCTCCATTTCATTTATCCCGCTCCAATACGATGTATGACATCCTCGTCAATCTCACTATTACCCTATCACAAACCCAAGATATTTGATCTTGGGTCGAAACAATTCGACAAGATCAACAATAAAAGAAAAGAAAGGACAGTAAGTTTAGAAAACATACCAAGCCATAGATAAAGTTTGCAGAGTTGTAGTTGTAGAGTTTGCAGTAAAAATGAAAATGTATTAATGCCATGGTTTTACTTCACCAATAACTCTACGAATAGTTATTACTCTTATAATTTGATTTTATCCCATGAAATAGTCAACGATCTCTTGGTAGCTGCACTAGCCATGAGAGATATAATACTGCAGGAAAATAATGAAAAAAAACACTTCCTACTAAAAAGCATGTATGGAGTTGTGGAAAATGAGAAAAGTCAAAGTAAATTCAAGAAAGAAAATAGCACCAACTTGGTCTTCCAAGTTGAATGAAGCCTAGGGATCCCTATCCAATTTAAGATTGAAGGAATATGTTAGAAATTTTTTGACTGTAAAGGTATCATAGAAGTGGTTAAAATTCAACAATCTATATTATATAATATAAAAGTGGGCAATAGAAAAGTGAGGTGGCACCTCTCTTAAGCCAAGAGACACATTTATCTTTTTTCTCCTTTTTTGGGGTTTTCATCTTCTTCTTTTTCATTTATTTTATATTTAAAATTCTATCTTCATAACTCACACCTCTTTATCTTCGTAACCTATATTTTTAATAATCTCAATAATTCACATGCCTTTCATATTCATAACCTATAAATATCTAATGTGTAAGTTTATGACTATTTATTATATGTTCCTCCATATGTACCTATAAAAGGACTTCTATATTTTGAACAAATATGATTGATACTAACTTTATATTTTGCTTAGGCAAAATACATAGTTTACCGATCAACCTTGCAGCGAAATCCCTGTTACACACCTCTCTTTCACATGAAATCTTTTACACACTCAACCTTTCACAAGTGTGTCTAAGACACACTACTTTTCACCAGATAGTACTTGCGTGTTTTACACACAAAAAAGCGCGTAAAACCAGTAAAAAATTCTATTTTTTGTCTCCCCTCCCTACAGGAACCCCTCCCCTCCCTCTGGTCTTCTTCCTCACCATCCTCCCCCTCATTTTCTTCCACCAAAATTTTTTTTTGAAAGAAAATATCGATTTTAGATCTAAAATTGAGCGAAATTTGTTGGTTTATTGTCCAAATATTGTGAAAATTATTTATTTGTGATAGATTTAAAAGCCTTAACATTAGTATTGAAAGTTTGGTGAAAATATCTAGAATCCACAATTGTTGGGGTATCAAAAAAAGCTTGAAAATTTTATTGGGTCTTGTTGATTATTGGGTTATTGAACTTAATTTGTTGCTCGATTATTTTTGGCTAATTGTTTTGATAGTGTAGTTGAATTTTGGTAATATTGAAAACTTTCTCACAAACAACTATGATGGTAGCAATAATGGTGCTTAAGATAGACAATGGAAAGATGAAGAAGATGGATTTTTTTAATTTCTATTATTTTTTTCCTTTTTAAAGTCAATGACACGTTTCGCGATTTTGTTAGGGCGTGAATTTTACGTTATCTGAAAAATTGGTCAAGCACAAAAGTGATGTATCTTAGACACACTTTTGAAAGGTTGAGCGTGTAAAATATTTCCCGTGAAAAAGAAGTGTGTAACAGGGATTCGCTGCAAGGTTGATGAGTAAACTATATATTTTGTCATTTTGCTTATAATAGTTTGAGCTATTTCTATGTCAAATGTTGTAGTAAAAAAGAAAAATTATACTAAGATGTGGTATAATTTCTATTCTTTATTTTTTATTCAAGGTAAATGCACGAATATTCCATACATGTGTGAATCTTAAGAAGAAGGCTTAAGAGGAAGTGTCAAATAATGAGGTGAAGATCAAAGTAAAACGTATTTCATAATTCTCATTAATAGTCTTTGATTTTGTCATCTTTAGGTTTATGTTATATAAGTTGAAGTATGATTTTTTTTTTCAAATAATACATAGAGATTTTTTATATCTGTTTTTTGTTGTATATATTTATACTCTACAATTGCAATAACTTTGAGTCATGATTTTATCTGATGTCGACGTAAGATTCTAATGTGTTTTTCTTTTCCTGGTATATATAGATTTATCATTTTTATAAATATATTTTTTTATATGTTCTTAATTCTTTTGCCTCTATTTCTTTTCTTCAATGAATTTTCTTGAATTAGGCATTAATCTCTTACATGGACAATTTGTAGATAACTTTAAGTTAACATACAATGTAATCTAATTAATTAAGAAATCACATGTAATAATAGGTTATTACCGATTAAAAATTTAACAATGTGAATGGGACAGACTTTCAGTAGTTTAAAACGAGTTATTAACTTTATGAAATAAAGTATTTTTTTATTTTCGAATTATACTATCGATGATTGAAAACTTAATGAAATTCATAATCAACTTGCAGACAATACTCATTATTCTAATGTTGGGATTTACACACAATTAGTTTTGATTCTTATCTTATTAAGTGTGTTATTAAAAGATGTTTTTATTAAATAAATTAATCGTTCCTGTGAATACTTGGTGAATTTTATTCTTTAAAGTGTGACATTCTCTAATTTAATATTGCAGTTATTCAATTAAATGTATCACATAAAATCATGCTTTAACTACTAAAATAATACAATAAATTAACGGAATAAAAGTTTTAATATGCAAAGTAAGAGGAAAAGGTCTTCCTAATGATATTTTGTCAAAAAGTATATATTTTTTTCTCATAGAAATTTTCAGCTTCTCAATATACAACTTTTATTTGTGTAATTGGTAGCTTTAGAAATCTATGCAACTTTTATTTTAATTTTAGGTTTTTCTTGGTCTTGGACTTTCTTAATTAGATAAAACTTAAGTAATATTCATTGATAATGTACAATTAACTATACATCACATAAATTATTTTCTACAAATAAACTAAAAAAACCAAATGTATTTTATTTATTAGCGATTTTCTTTATAATAAAAAGAGGGATAATACCTACATTTGTTATTAACTTGATAAATTTTTTTAAAATTTTATTGATGTTTCTTAAACCCCGCGCAAAATGTGGGTAAGTTTACTAGATTTACTAGTTATTAGGGGTGGGCATCGGTCGGTTCGGTTCGGTTATGAATGTGAGCACGTGATTTTTGCCTCACGAAAAACTACTCTAAAATAAATCAAAAATAAAATAAATTTCTTTTACTGTGCAATTTTTGAATTTTTGCGTGATGTTTGTTAAAAATTTGTCTTATATCCGTAAATGTTTATTTTGTCATAACAAAATGAAAATAAAATAAAAATATATGTTTCATGCATATCTAGGATTTAATTATGCATTTAATAATTGATTCAAAATAAAATCACAAAAATATGCATTTTTATTTTTATTTTTCGTCATATTAATTGTGTCATTGTGTGATTAATGTTTTATCTACGTGTTAATGGTTATTAAAAGGTAATTAGTATTATTGTAATGATAATTTTTTGTTTTTATAATTTTGATTAGGATTTTATTAATTAAGAATAAATTTAGGAAATAAAAAATAGGTTGAAAACATAAAAAATATCGGACCTGGATTAAAATCCAGGCCCAAACCAAGTTACCCCCCCACAGCCCAAATCAAACGAGCCCAGGTCCGGTCCAGTCCAAAGGAGTCAAAACGACAACGTTTGGTCGTAGTTTATCATGGACCGTTGGATCAAATCCAACCAACGGATGAGATCTCATCACCCTAACCCACAATCCTTACCCGATCCAACACCCGGTTCAACCCGTCCCCCAAAACTTAAGCCAAACGACGTCGTTTGGTTAAGTGAGTAGATCCTGGCCTTTCATTTTGATTGATCGGACGGTCAATATCAATCCACCATTCCCCTATATAAACCCATAATCCTTACCCCGGCCCCCTAACTAAACACCCCCCCTCCTCTCCTGTTCATCGTCTTCCCAAACAGACCCCTAACCCTAGCCGCCCCTATTCCCCATCGCCTGAAACACGGCGGTATCAACGCCGCCGGTCACCAAAATAACACCCTAGACTCCTCACCACTTCCTCTACACAGATCTGACCTTAGTTTCCTTCGAATCAGACCCCAACTCTTCGAATATTAAATCGAAGGTGGGTCTGAAAACTCAAACCTTTCCAATGGCTTCCAAAATAACACCACAGCATCCCCTAGCCTACCTCGTTATGGATCTAGTGTTGGTTTGGTTCGAATCCCCTCAGAACTCTTCGAATCTTCTTTTGAAGATTCGAATGAAACCTAACCCTACTCAGATTCCTCCCAAATTAACACCAAATGACCTTTAGGCTTCCCTCACCCTTGTGCCATCTTTGGTTTCCCTCGAATCTACCCAGAAGTGTTCGGATTTAAAATCCAAGATCTGAAACCCTAAATTTTCCAATCTTGGCATCTTTTTCACTTCAGACGAAAGATTGAGGTTTAATCGACCTTAGTCAAAGTATTTTCAGTAGAAAATACTTCGACTAAGGTCTGTTTGATTTCAAACAAAGTCCAAATCCAAGTTGAGTTCGAGTCTGGTTAAAATTGAAAGATTCAGAGGTACTTTTCTATTTCTTTTGTATTCTGCATGTATTTTGTTTGTTTTAATAGCCTGTTAATTTTTCATATTTTTGTTTGATTTAATTCTGTCATTTTTGTCTCATACCCGTCTATATGCTCAAAATATGAAACTGTTTCTGTTGGTTGTGATTATTTACAATGTGAGTAATCGACTCGATTAAGTTCGTCGATTAGTTATATTATGAATTCTCATTTATGATAATGCTGATTGAAACAGTCTGTTTCTATTGTTTTAGACTGATTATGGACCAATGTTGTAAATAGTCAACTGATTAATACTCGTCAATTAAATCATGTTTGTTTGCAAATCAGTAAATTCAAATGAATGTTGTGTATATATTGTTTTCTGAACAGGGCATTGTCAGTATATTGACAATGCTCCTGTGTGTGTTTGATTTTAGTCCAATGTTGAAATGCAGTTGAATTATTAGGCTGAATTCAGTATAATAGTGTTGTAATGTTATTTTTGAATTCAAGTTTACAAATGTTGATTAGATGTAATTGTGTTAGAAGGTTACATTCTTAGTTAGGATTCAGTCCAAAACTTTAGGATTGGTTGTAGCTGTCTTAAATCAGATTAATAATCAGGTTTGAACAGATTTTTAAAAAAAAATCTGTATTGTTAGATTTTAAGTTTGACAGCAGTAATAATAGTAATCACAGTAGGATTTCTGAGGGTATTTCTGGTACAGAATAGTGAGGGCAATATGATAGCACAATGGGCTGAAAGTGGAAAGTTATTGGCTATTATTTAAAGTGATAATGGGAAACAAGGGATAATGGGGCTGCTTAAAATCAGGATAGGATCATTTAAAGTATTCAAAAGCAGTTTTAATGGAACTTTCTGATTTTTAAAGAAGAAAAGGGGTCCAGGCAGCACTTAAAAAGATAGGACCAGCCCTGTATAAATAGAGGGGGATTGGTACTGACATAAGGGAGCCTTTCAGACAGAAAGAAAGGAAAGACAAAAAAAAAGGAAAGAGAGAAAGAAAAAATCTGATCTGGAGGACAGATTTTAAAACTGAAGAGAGGAAAAATCAAAAGGAAATTAGGAGAAAAGATCTGATTTTAAGAGAAGAAAACAGATTTTAGAGGAGGAGAAAGATCATGTTTTCAGAGAGATACATTTGAGAAAAACAGAAAGAAAGAAAGAGATAGAAATAGAATCAGAAACAAAAATTTGAAAAGAAAAAGAAACAAAAAAGGAACACACACACAGTGAAGCTGAAACAGACACCAGAAAAGAAAAGAAAAATCCGAAACCTTGTTGTTCTTTTTGGAATCTGTCCGGGTCTGTGTATTGATACTATTTGGTTTTAAAATCCGAAGTTCTTTAAGAAGCGTTGCTCTCGTGAATCTGGGTTTCTCGGGTCTTATTATTGCTCAAATCTGTGGAAATACTGATATTCTGCCAGTATTTTGTTACTGCTGCAACTGCTGAAACTTACTTCTTCTACCTTCATTTCCAGGTACTTATCTTTTAGATTCTATGTTGGAAAGAGATTCAGCATGACGAATCAATGAAGCTTGAATTGCAATTCTATTTTTATTTTGTCTAAGTTCATTATTTTAAAAGTTCAGTCTTGTTTTGTGTTTGGTTAATATAGTAGTATGTTTGACATGATAATTAGTAGTTGATTATTCTCTTTTAAAACTCATATAAGTGCTGTAATAATATTATCTATACTAGAATTTCTCATTAGTATAGTTATATGTGAGTTGTCAAAACAGGGAGTATGGCATAAAAATGGGCCATTGATTACATCCCATAATACCTTTAGCTAAATGTAAAGTAGAATGGAAGTATTAAGAAGTTACATTAGTAGTATATCTTGTAAAAAAAAATATGATTTTGTTTAGATTGATATAAGCTATTATATGGCATGATGACAGGTATATTTATAATCATATGAGTAAGGTGAGTTGGTATAGCTCGTTATGATGTTAAGAATATTATGAATGTTTAGGCGCACAACTATGTTGTATGTAATACAATTTTATTGAATCAATTCGAATAATAACTCCTTTCTCATCAATTTGATTATTTAGCGTTATAAATAAACTAAGCAATTATAATTTTGGATTAAAAATAAGTATGTGAGAATGAGATGATATGTATAAGAACAAATTGCAATACTTTATATCAATGGTAAGTAGAAATAAAACTTGCACTAAATAAAAATAATAAAAATTCTTGAAAAATGTTTCTTCCCTTTATAAATCATTTTTAGTTTCATATACAATTCATTCTTTGGAATATATATATATATATATATATATGTTGTATTTGTTAAAAATCCTATTTTTATTCTTTTCTTCGAATTTGAATAGCGGGATGAATATAATTTATACTCGGAAATTATAATCGACGGGCAACATTTAATAGATTGTGAATTCTTTTCAAAGAATTTAAGGGCCTCTAAAATGGGAGTTCTCATGATTTTCACATAAAAATGTATGAATATAATAAACAATTTGTGGAAAATCCATAATACCATTACAAATATTTTGCGCGATTAGGGATGCGTTCGCGTACCCTGATTATATTTTTTTTAAAAAGCAAATTCGGATTATGCGTACGCGCAATTTTGAGCGAATATTTAAGAAAAGGATTTTTCCAAGGATGTTAAAATAATTTCATATAACCCGAGATGTGCAGTTCATTGTCTAAATACAAGGGTGATGATGTTCCTGATTTTATTTTAAATTTCGAACATATGATTTTTTTAATAAAAACTATAACAATTTTATTGTGTACACGTATGCGTGGCACGATCCTCTGTAATTATAAAAGGTATATAATACGAATATACGTACGCATAATTCGTCATAAACAATAAACAGAAGCGGTGACAAAATCCTGCAATATATATGTAAAAATCAAGATAAGCCAATAATAAAAACAGTTGAGCGACCGTGCTAGAACCACGGAATTCGGAAATGCCTAACACCTTCTTCCGGATTAACAGAATTCCTTACTCAGGATTTCTAGTTCGCAGAATAATAAACAGAGTCATATTCTCCTCGATTCAGGGATTAAAACCGGTGACTTGGGACGCCTTAAAATTCCCAGGTGGCGACTCTGAAATAATTAAATAAATCCCGTTTCGACTGTCCTTAAATTGGAGAAAACTCCCCACGCGCCCCGCGGGCGCGGTAAAAAGGAGGTGCGACAGCTCTGGCGACTCTGCTGGGGACCAAAGTGTACTGTAACCCAGAACCACTGGTTCAGGGTTTAAAGAATTCGAGCTTAAAATAACTGCGATAATTGGCTTTATTTACTATATGATTTTCAACTGTTTATATGCTTAACATGCTAAATGTTTTTTTACCGCTTTAATATTATTTGAATTGTGAATATATACAACTGCTACGAAAACCCCCTTCTTTCTGAGTCTTCTAAATTTATGGTGCACACGTGCGCGTGGCCCACCTTTCTGTTAAAGTCATACCAAGTAAGACGGAGTTGGGACAAGTAACTAGGCCGGGTAGACTTTCGTGCTCCCGGTACGTTGCCCCCACTTCGGCTCAAACTGTCCGTTTGGGTGAGCCAGGTTTAGAACAATCAACCTCAGGTTTTGCACTTAGAATAACTCAGCCATGTACCGGATCCCTAGTAGGAACGTCTATTTGCATCATGTACATTTGGCCTTGGAGACTCAACACAGGGGTTGGGTCTGTCTAGGACAGGTGAACCCGAAACAAAAAGACCATCCTGATGCATCCTACTTGCTATTTGTGCATTCATTTGCCTCGAACATGCTTGTTGACCAGCTTAAAAGAAATCATGGTGAGAACCGAGGAATAAAGTGGGTTGTTTTAAAAATTTCAAAAAAAAAAGTTTTAAATCTTGAAATAAAGGTATTTAATAAATAAAATGATTTTTTTAGTGTATATTTTCAAAATGAGTCTTGACTTTATTAAATTAAATTTCAGATACAAAATGAGCACCACACAAAACCCCCATCCACGAATAGAGAAGAGTTTCAATTTCAGCTTCAAATGTGGTGGTATGATTTAGGCGAAGATGGTCAAAAATGGGTCGTCAAGCATTTGGGAAATCTCACGGACATTATGAAAGTTAAACCCCGTGATGATCTGATTGCGGCGTTAGTAACTTTTTGGGACCCTGTTCACAATGTCTTTCGTTTCTCTGACTTCGAGCTTACTCCTACATTAGAGGAGATAGCTGGATATGCTGGTTTTGACGGAAGTCTAAGAAATCAAAGCCTGATATTCACAAAGGCTCCTTCGGTACATCGATTCTTCGGTCTTCTGAACATCAGCAGTCAAATCAGGAAAAACAATGTCATCAATGGATGTTGTTCCTTCAACTTTTTGTATTCAAGGTTCGGAAAGTCAGATGGGTTCGAAATTCATGAGAAAGGCCTTACTAACAAGCAAAACAAAGACACTTGGCAGATTCACCGTCGCTTTGCCTTCATGGTGGCTTTTCTAGGAATCATGGTCTTCCCAAACAAAGAGCGAACAATTGATATTCGCACCGCGAAAGTTGTGCAAATCCTCACCACCAAAGAAAATCACACCCTTGTCCCCATCATTCTATCAGACATTTATCGGGCTTTGACTTTATGTAAATCAGGAGCAAAAGTCTTCGAAGGATGCAAAATTTTGTTGCAAATGTGGGTGATTGAACATCTCCAACAACAGCCCAAGATCATACAGTATGGGTCAAACAATGATAATTGCATCGAGAGTTATGAGGAAAGAATAAAAAATTATCAGGCTCCAGAAGGGATAGAAGCATGGGTATCTCATCTAAAGGCTTTAACGGCAAATCAGATTGAATGGACTTTGGGATGGCTCCCGATGAGGGAAGTGATACACATGTCAACCTCAAATAGTTATCTGCTACTATTGGGATTGAGAAGCATCCAGCCGTATGCGCCACTAAGAGTCCTAAGACAACTAGGGAGATATCAAGTAGTTCCTGATGATGAAGATTTGAGTATGCAAGTAATCGAATTACACCCAGAAGCCACTATTCCCGAGGCTCTACTTCAGCAGATGTGGAATGGATGTCGATACTTGAAAAGTGATACTCAAGTCCCAGACACTACAAAGGGTGAGATAAATCCTGGATATGCAAGGTGGTTTGAAAAACGGTCTCGCGTGGATGATGTACCAGAGCCTGAGCTAAGAAGGCCAACAAAAAGACCCCATGTTCAAAACTTCAATGATAAAATCCAAGAGCGGTTGATCTGGGGAGAAAAGGAAAAAGGGTACAAAGCAACTATCCATGCCCTAAAAGAAAATCTGAGAAGCCTCAGTTTGGAGAAAGATTTGCAAGCACAAGAAGCCGAAGGCGAGAAGAAGAGTCTAGCTTGTGAGAATGAAAATCTTCATGCTCGATTCCAAAAAATGAAAAGAGTTTCTGAAACACCAAAGAGGAGCTGGAAGGATCAAAAAACCATCGCCAATCTTTTTGAAAGAATGCAAGATTATGATTCCATTCTTGCGGAAAACGAAAGGGCGTTGAGCAAAGCAAAAGAAAGGATCCAACAATTAAATGAAGAGGCCAGATCTAATAAGGAACGCCAAGTAAGGCAATCCGAAGAAGACAGGGCACAATTCAAGAAGGAAAAAGACCATTGGATACGATCAGAAGATCAGCTTCGTGCACAACTAGAAGAGGCAATAAGATGCAACAGAGAACATCAACAAGCAGACATCGACGGGGAAAGAGCGCAAGCAAGAATAGAGCAGGCCAGACTCCGAGCTCTGTTAGAATCAGCTCTAGATCGTGAAAACCGTGTCAGAGATATAGCCACCACTCGTCAGCAGCAATTGCAGAACCAAGACCAACGTCTCCAAGATTTCAGGGCACAAATCCACGACCTGGCGGTCTACACTTCTCAAAGTTACGTAAACTGCCAAGGAATGGATTATGAAAGGTTTACAGAGCATGCACCCATTTTTGCCCGTCATCTAGCAAATGGAGTTGGAAAGGATGTATCGTACGCTGGGAGGTCATCCAGGTCAAGCCCCACATTGAGCAAATAATCTATTAATTTACAACACAAGTGGAAAGTGGGGCACGTTGTGAGATGTTAAGAATTGTATCTTTTATTTTGATTTAAGTGTGTGTGTTTCAAGCCATTTTCTTACAAAGTTTTCAAATGTAATGTCTGTTCATCTTTGTATAATGAATAAAAGTGTTTGCCTCATGTCCGAACTACGCAAGGTCTGATTCATGCGGGGGCATGATACGTAGGCAATCTCTATAAGATTCGACCACCACGATAAAAGATATATATAATAAATAAAAGTGAATAACAATAAAAATTTCAAGAAAGCTGGGACGACACAAGCAGCCGAGCAAATGCATAATAGAAAGGGATTATTTGTCTAGGAGCATTGCATCTCAACGTGTGATTATATATGTGTTAAACTCTCAAAACTAACAAGTTTGTTCATTTCCAGAATTCAAGCAGTTAGTTTCTCTAAAGAGTATACTGGCATATTATCATTATCACACAAGATCAAAAGGACCAATACCCGAAAGTATGTCTATCCCAGATGTTGACACAGGTATGGAGCTAGAGGAGATGGATGTCGGGAAAATGAAAGAAGAGATGTTTAAACTCAAGCAGCAAATGGCTGAGATGTACCAAGCCTGGTCTACAGGACAGTTACCCCCATCTTACCCAAATAACCCTGCTCCATCAATGACCCAAACTCAGGATAATATTACCACTGAATTATCCCCAAATTTCCCCATTTACCAGCACTACCGAGGCACCACCTCTCAGACACCGCAGTCTCCACCTCCGAAACCAGTTCCATACTTTCCTCCACCTGTGACTCCTGTTTTCGTAGCACCTCCCCCGGCTACATTCCACAAATCTCCTAGTGAGCCTACATTCCAGGCCCAGGACAACCAATATTACCCCCCGGAGCCCACCCTCAAAGCCTCCGAAATCCATTCAACTGCTCCTCGTTTTGATCTCCCAACCGAAATTGACAAGCCAGCCAAAAATGCTGAACAAGAAGAGATGTTCAGGAAGGTCAAGAGTCTAGAACAATCGTTCAGAGACATGCGAGGATTAGGTGGGCAAGTCAGTGTAGCATACAAAGATTTGTGCTTATTCCCCAATGTACAATTACCAGTTGGCTTCAAGATGCCCAAATTTGACCTATACAACGGGCACGGCGACCCAGTGGCCCACTTAAGGGGTTTCTGTAGCAAGATGCGAGGAGCTGGGGGAAAGGATGAATTATTGATGGCTTACTTCAGTCAAAGTTTAAGCGGATCAGCTTTGGAGTGGTATACACGCCAGGACCATGGGAGATGGTACACCTGGGATGACCTGGCACAGGCATTCGCATACCATTTCCAATACAATCTGGAAATCATCCCAGATCGACTATCTTTGACAAAATTTGAGAAGAAACACAATGAAAGTTTCAGAGAGTATGGTTTTCGGTGGAGAGAACAGGCAGCAAGAGTGGATCCTCCTATGAAGGAGAGTGAAATGGTAGACTACTTCCTCCAAGCCTTGGAACCAACTTACTATGCCCACTTGGTTTCAGCGGTTGGGAAATCATTCAACGAAGTAGTGAAGATGGGAGGTATGGTGGAAGAAGGCCTCAAGACAAATAAAATCATGAGCTATTCAGCAATTAAGGCAACTACTCAAGCTATTCAAGGCGGGGTAGGAGGAATCGGAAGAAAGAAAAGGGAGGAAGCAGCGGTAGTTGATTCAGGAATTTGGTCAGGACCCAGAGGTTCACCGCCTTACTATAATCAACAACGACCTCGCCAATCAACTTACCACCATGATTCATCCCAACACTACTATCACCCTTCAGAGCCTCATTTTTCCATTAACCATGCTCAAGCATACAATCAGCCACCTGTTCACACCAATTGGCGTGCTCCTGTCACACCAAATACTTACCCACGAGCCTATCCCGGACCAGGTTTCAGGCCTAGGCCAGCATTCAGGGGAGAAAGGGAACAGAAAAAGAAAACTTACACTCCATTGGGAGAGTCTTACACTAGTCTGTTCCACAGGCTGAGACAGCTAGACATGCTAAGACCAATACAATCCAAGCTACCCAATCCTCCTCCAAAGAATCTGGATTACACCATTAGCTGTGACTATTGCTCCGGTGCACCAGGCCATGATACGGAGAAATGCTGGCATTTGAAAAATGCAATACAAGAGCTGATTGATACTAATAAAATCGAGGTTCAAACCCCCGAAGCTCCCAATATCAATAGAAATCCAATGCCAGCCCATCAAGAGGCCAATATGATAGAAATCATACAAGCTGATGGGGAGACAAAGAAGCCGTCACAAACTGTCATGATGATCAAGTCTCATGAAGCCAAGCCAGATAAGCAGTTAACAGAGGAGAAGCCGGTACCTAAGCAGAACAGAAATGGTGATGAACCATCTATGATAGTCGAGGAGGGATCATCGAGCAAAGTTGCCACAAAACAAGAAAGGCCGAAAGTGATAGTACCAGGGGTTGCTAACAAACCCATTGTATTCGTGGAAGGAGCCCGTACAGATCGGGTTATTATCACACCTGTAACCCAGCTGCCAGTCATCAACAACAAAGCCATCCCATGGAACTATGAACGGGTGACTGTAATGTACAAGGGAAAAGAAGTCAAGGAAGAAGTGTGTGAGGTGCAAGGCTTGACTCGTTCGGGAAGATGTTTTACGCCCGAAGAGTTAAGAAAAACTAAAAATAATCCAACACCAATAAAGAGAGCTGTGACGGAAGAAGAGGCGGAAGAGTTTTTAAGAAAAATGAAACTCCATGATTATTCTGTTGTGGATCAATTGAAGAAGACGCCCGCTCAAATTTCATTGTTGTCATTACTGATCCATTCAGAGGAGCACCGTCTGGCTTTGATGAAAATCCTGAATGAGGCTCATGTTCCTGAAAAAATCTCTGTAAATCATTTGGGAAGAATAGCCAACAGAATCTTTGAGACAAACAGAATTACATTTGCTGATGATGAATTGCCTGTGGAAGGTACCGAGCACAACAGAGCTCTTTACCTCACCGTGAAATGTGAAAACTCCGTAGTAACCCGGGTATTGGTTAACAATAGGTCAAGTGCAAACATCTGCCCTCTCTCCACTTTAAGCAAATTAAAAATTAAAGAGGAGAGGATCCAGAAGAATAGTATCTGCGTACGGGGGTTTGACGGTGGAAGCAGAGATTCATTTGGCGACATAGTGTTGGAACTAACAATAGGGCCAGTTGAATTCACAATGGAATTTCAAGTGTTGGACATAACTGTTTCTTACAACTTGTTGTTGGGTCGACCATGGATCCATGCTGCTAAAGCAGTCCCGTCAACACTACATCAGGCTGTCAAGTTTGAATGGGATCATCAAGAAATAGTTGTACATGGGGAAGAAAGTTTAAATGCTCGCAGCAGTGCCATTGTACCGGTCGAGGGAATAGAAAATGACCAGGGACCATGGGTATACCAAGTGTCCGATACAGTGTCGGTAGAGAAAATTCCAGAAGGGAAGTACCTTCCGAATCCAAAGATATCCTCTGCATTAGTCATGGTAGCCTATGAAATGTTAAAAAACGGTTTTATACCCGGCAAAGGTCTGGGCTTATCTTTGCAAGGAATTATACAACCAGTATCTCTCCCCGAGAACTGGGGAATATTTGGTTTGGGATTTATACCCACTATCACCGATGTGAAAAGGGCCAGAAAGCTGAAACATAAGGCATGGGATCTTCCAAAACCAGTCCCACCTCTATCAAAGTCTTTTGTCAAGACCGGTGCTAAAAAACGTCCGATAACAACAATTCCTAAATCCCGGGTCAATCCTGAGGAGGAATTAATTGAAAGATTCGAGAAATTGTTTAATGATGTGAATATGTTGGAAAGCGGAGAAGGGTGTAGCAACGCAGAAGTTCAATTCGTTGGGCCAGAAACAAAGCTTAATAATTGGAAAGCCACTCCTCTCCCAATTCGAAAGGAGTCTTGGTAGTTTATTTTGATTTTCTTTCAGTTTGTTTGGGTTACTTCAGGGTTGTAATCCCAAAGCTTATCTTACAGTTTGTTTGAAGTGTGCAAACCTTGTTATCTTTCATCATCCAATAAAAAGCAGTTTCCTTTTTATTATCATTCCTGATAGTTTTCTTTTCTTTTTCTTCTTTCCCTTTACAGTTCTTTTTACGCTGGCTCTAGTGATATGGCATGCATGAGGAATCCTCAGCCCAGTCTTAAAAATCAATCTGGTTCCGAAATATTAATTCAAGAAATATATTGTGATTATGAATCAGAATATGATGAAGATGAGGTTTTTGAAGAGATTAGTAAAGAGTTAATTCACTTTGAGGAAAAAATCAAACCTAACTTGAGTGATACCGAGGACATCAATATAGGGGACACGAGTAATATCCGGGAAACTAAAATAAGTGTCCATCTCGAACCAAAGATCCGAGAAGAGTTAATTAAAGCACTCATAGAATTCAAAGATGTTTTTGCATGGTCATATGACGACATGCCGGGCCTGAGCACTGATTTAGTGGTTCACAAATTGCCCACCGATCCAACGGTGCCTCCTGTCAAGCAGAGGCTGAGAAAATTCAAGCCTGATATGAGTGTGAGAATTAAGGAAGAAATCACCAAACAATTGGAAGCAAAGGTCATTCGAGTCACTCGATATCCTGTTTGGTTGGCTAATATCGTTCCTGTACCAAAGAAAGACGGCAAAATTAGAGTATGCGTCGACTATCGCAATCTCAACAAAGCAAGTCCAAAGGATAATTTCCCATTACCCAATATCCATATTTTGATCGACAATTGTGCCAAGCATGATATAGGGTCTTTCGTGGATTGTTATGCCGGGTATCATCAAATTCTAATGGATGAAGAAGATGCAGAAAAGACGGCATTCATCACACCATGGGGAACTTATTGCTACCGGGTAATGCCATTCGGTTTGAAGAACGCCGGAGCAACCTATATGAGAGCGATGACCACAGTGTTTCATGATATGATACACAAGGAGATTGAGGTATTACGTGGACGATGTGATCATAAAATCAAAGCATCAGTCCGACCACGTTGGGGATTTGAGGAAATTCTTCTTAAGACTTCGCAGGTACAACCTCAAGCTTAACCCTGCCAAGTGCGCATTTGGAGTTCCATCTGGAAAGTTGCTGGGATTTATAGTCAGTCGAAGAGGCATCGAGCTAGACCCCTCAAAAATCAAAGCCATCCAAGAATTGCCACCTCCAAGGAACAAAACTGAAGTAATGAGTTTGTTGGGAAGGTTAAATTACATCAGCAGGTTTATTGCTCAGCTCACAACAACCTGTGAGCCAATTTTCAAATTGTTGAAAAAGGATGCTGCGGTCAAATGGACCGATGAGTGTCAAGAAGCGTTCGATAAAATAAAAGGGTACTTGTCGAACCCACCCGTGTTGGTCCCGCCAGAGCCAGGAAGACCTTTGATTCTTTACTTGACGGTTTTGGAAAATTCATTTGGTTGTGTATTGGGGCAACATGACCTCACTGGCAGAAAAGAACAGGCCATCTACTACCTTAGCAAGAAGTTCACAGCTTATGAGGTTAAGTATACTCATCTGGAAAAGACATGTTGCGCCCTAACATGGGTAGCTCAAAAATTGAAACACTATTTGTCATCCTACACTACTTACCTCATTTCTCGTTTGGATCCATTGAAATATATTTTTCAAAAGCCTATGCTAACGGGAAGACTTGCAAAGTGGCAGATATTGCTCACAGAATTTGACATCATCTATGTGACTCGAACCGCAATGAAGGCCCAAGCACTGGCCGATCATTTAGCTGAAAACCCGGTCGATGAGGAATACGAACCATTGAAAACCTATTTTCCTGATGAAGAAATAATGCACATCGACGAGGTGGAGCGAATTGAAAAACCTGGCTGGAAACTTTTCTTTGATGGAGCCGCTAACATGAAAGGAGTCGGGATAGGAGCTGTAATCATCTCTGAAACAGGGCATCACTATCCTGTTACGGCTCAACTGCGATTTTATTGCACCAATAATATGGCTGAATATGAAGCTTGTATTTTGGGGTTAAGGCTAGCCGCAGACATGGGTATCCGAGAAATCTTAGTCATGGGAGATTCGGATCTTTTGGTACATCAAATTCAAGGAGAATGGGAAACCCGAGACTTGAAGCTCATACCATACCGACAATGTCTACATGATCTTTGTCAGCGGTTTCAATCAGTGGAATTCCGACATATTCCAAGAATCCATAATGAGGTAGCCGATGCATTGGCTACCCTGGCATCAATGTTGCACCATCCGGACAAAGCTTATGTAGATCCGATACATATTCAAGTCCACGATCAACACGCTTATTGCAATATGGTTGAAGAAGAATTTGATGGTGAACCATGGTTCCACGACATCAAGGAGTATATCAGGATGGGGATATATCCCGCACAAGCCACAGGAGATCAAAAGAGGACCATTAGGCGATTGGCAAATGGATTCTTCTTAAGCGGAGGAGTTTTGTATAAAAGAACACCAGATCTTGGATTATTAAGATGCATAGATGCCAGACAAGCTACAGCTGTCATGTCTGAAGTACATTCGGGAGTTTGCGGACCCCACATGAGCGGATATGTGTTGGCAAAGAAAATCCTCCGAGCTGGTTACTATTGGCTTACCATGGAGCGAGATTGTATCAGTTTTGTGCGCAAGTGTCATCAATGCCAGATACACGGAGATTTGATTCATTCTCCACCATCCGAGTTGCACACAATGTCGGCACCATGGCCCTTCGTTGCCTGGGGCATGGATGTGATTGGACCAATTGAGCCGGCAGCATCCAATGGGCACAGGTTCATTCTGGTAGCCATTGATTATTTTACCAAATGGGTTGAGGCCAAGACATTCAAATCGGTGACCAAGAAAGCTGTGGTCGATTTTGTCCACTCAAATATCATATGTCGATTCGGAATCCCAAAGGTGATCATCACAGATAACGGTGCTAATCTTAACAGCAACTTAATGAAGGAAGTATGTCAACAGTTTAAGATTACACATCGCAACTCTACCCCATATCGGCCCAAGGCGAATGGAGCAGTCGAGGCAGCCAACAAAAACATAAAGAAGATACTTCGGAAAATGGTAGAAGGTTCAAGACAATGGCATGAAAAATTACCATTTGCATTATTGGGATACCGCACTACTGTTCGCACTTCAGTAGGAGCAACTCCTTATTTGTTGGTATATGGCACTGAAGCAGTAATTCCTGCAGAAGTTGAGATTCCTTCCCTTCGGATCATCGCCGAAGCAAAGATTGATGATGATGAATGGGTCAAAACCCGTCTGGAACAGTTAAACTTGATTGATGAAAAACGATTGGCCGCAGTATGTCATGGTCAATTATATCAAAGAAGAATAGAAAGAGCATACAACAAAAAAGTGCGTCCACGGAAGTTCGAAGTGGGTCAACATGTGCTGAAACGTATTCTTCCACATCAGGTTGAGGCAAAAGGCAAATTTGCCCCGAATTGGCAAGGACCATTCATTGTGACCAGAGTATTATCGAATGGTGCACTATGCTTAACAGATATTGAAGGCAAATGCATAGACATGGCGATCAATTCTGACGCGGTAAAGAGATATTATGCATAACTTTTTGAATGTTTGTATTTAGCATTATTTCGAAGATTGGAATGACAAAGGCAATTTATTCTGCTATCCAAACACTATACCCTTTGCTTCCCCTTTGAGCCATATTTGTTTCTTTCTTACCATCTCTTGGAATCAATGAAAATCAAATATGAAATAAAAAAAAAAAGAATCACTATTATTTAGTGAACTACGTTTGACCTGATTCCTCAAAAAAGGATACGTAGGCGCCTCACGGCTCGGTCATAGGGTGCACAATATACATAATGTGCACAAAAAGAAACATCAAGAGCCCCAATCAAGAAAACTGGGGCAGGAGTTGTATTGGAAATAAGAAAAAGATTCCAAGAATTGTAATTTTAAACCCATACCAAAGCTATTTAGCTTTTAATACCTTTTCCATTTCTAACCCCATACCAAAAAGACCTTTCGATCAATCTTAGAAAAATGCTGAGACAAGCAAATGAAGATGGTTCATAACACTCTGGTACAAACAAGAAAAGAAAGTAAAAATGAGAGAGTCTTATAGGTGAAAACCCACACGGGCACCATAAGGCGACGGAAGTTGAGAGAAAAGTAAAATGAGAGAGTCTTATTGGTGAAAACCTTCGTAGGCACCATAAGGCGAAAAGGAAGTAAGAAATGAACAAATGAGGAAGGTTTATCGGTGAAAACTCTTTGAGATATTGCAAGTCCAACAGGCCTGTAAAATGAAAAATGAAGTTGGATTACGAAAATTTTGGGGAAAACAAAAATGAGACAATTGAAAGGAGATTGATTAAAAGACTGGGTTGATTAATCCAAAATGCATACCCTGATCATTGGCACCAGTGACTCCAATCAGATAAGTTTATTCCTTTTCCAACAGTCATCCAAATTTGGATTTTTCTTTTCATTCTATAATTGTCGAAATCAGCGTGTTTTGTCACTAATAATCTTACTTTTCTAAAGCTTTGAGATAAGTTTTATTCCAAACAAATAAGAAGGAATGTCAAGGTATACTACCAAGATTCAGGGTTACATGATACAAAATAAGGCCATGAAAGGCGGGAGATAAAAATAATAAGATATGGGAGGAAGAAAAGTGAAATCAAAAGTGGATCAACAATGTCAGGAAAGACATATGATTACGGTTAAAAGGGTTTGAAGGAAAACATACAGAGGGGAATCCTATAATCAAGGATCAATTACAAGGACAAAACAGTCTTTTTCAACCATTCCAAGGCAATAAAAAAGAGACGAAGAGAAGCCTCACCATCGGCAAGAATACCCCAGTTAACCACCCTGCTTTAAACTAACGAAGTTTTCTTTGATTTAAAACAGGGGCAAAGACAATATTTGTGACAGGAAAAACCCAATGAAAAAATTAAAGAAGTCAGGCGTCCACCTGGAGAATAAGGATGAGAATTAAAGAAGTCAGGCGTCCACCTGGAGAATGAGGATGAGAATTAAAGAAGTCAGGCGTCCACCTGGAGAATGAGGATGAGAAAAGAAGAAATCAGGCGTCCACCTGGAGAATGAGGATGAAGAAGTTAAAAAGAAGTCAGGCGTCCACCTGGAGAATGAGGATGAGAATTAAAGAAGTCAGGCGTCCACCTGGAGAACGAGGACAAAGAATTAAAGAAGAAGTCAGGCGTCCACCTGGAGAACGAGGATCAAAATTAAAGAAGTCAGGCATCCACCTGGAGAATGAGGATGAGAATTAAAGAAGTCAGGCGTCCACCTGGAGAATGAGGATGAGAATTAAAGAAGTCAGGCGTCCACCTGGAGAATGAGGATGAGAATTAAAGAAGTCAGGCGTCCACCTGGAGAATGAGGATGAGAAAAGAAGAAATCAGGCGTCCACCTGGAGAATGAGGATGAAGAAGTTAAAAAGAAGTCAGGCGTCCACCTGGAGAATGAGGATGAGAATTAAAGAAGTCAGGCGTCCACCTGGAGAATGAGGATGAGAATTAAAGAAGTCAGGCGTCCACCTGGAGAATGAGGATGAGAATTAAAGAAGTCAGGCGTCCACCTGGAGAACGAGGACAAAGAATTAAAGAAGAAGTCAGGCGTCCACCTGGAGAACGAGGATAAGAATTAAAGAAGTCAGGCGTCCACCTGGAGAAAGAGGATAAGAATTGAAGAAGTCAGGCGTCCACCTGGAGAATGAGTATGAGGAATTGAAGAAATCAGGCGTCCACCTGGAGAATGAGGATAATAATTAAAGAAGTCAGGCGTCCACCTGGAGAATGAGGATGAGAATTGAAGAAATCAGGCATCCACTTGGAGAATGAGGATGAGAATTAAGAAAGTCAGGCGTCCACCTGGAGAATGAGGATAAGAATTAAAGAAGTCAGGCGTCCACCTGGAGAACGAGGATGGGAATTAAAGAAGTCAGGCGTCCACCTGGAAAATGAGGATGAGAATTAAAGAAGTCAGGCGTCCACCTGGAGAATGAGGATGAGAAAAAAGAAATCAGGCGTCCACCTGGAGAATGAGGATGAAGAAGTTAAAAAGAAGTCAGGCGTCCACCTGGAGAATGAGGATGAGAATTAAAGAAGTCAGGCGTCCACCTGGAGAATGAGGATGAGAATTAAAGAAGTCAGGCATCCACCTGGAGAACGAGGACAAAGAATTAAAGAAGAAGTCAGGCGTCCACCTGGAGAACGAGGATAAGAATTAAAGAAGTCAGGCGTCCACCTGGAGAATGAGGATAAGAATTGAAGAAGTCAGGCGTCCACCTGGAGAATGAGGATGAGGAATTGAAGAAATCAGGCGTCCACCTGGAGAATGAGGATAAGAATTAAAGAAGTCAGGCGTCCACCTGGAGAATGAGGATGAGAATTGAAGAAATCAGGCATCCACCTAGAGAATGAGGATGAATTGAAGAAGAAGTCAGGCGTCCACCTGGAGAATGAGGATGAGAATTAAAGAAGTCAGGCGTCCACCTGGAGAATGAGGACAAAGAATTGAAGAAGTCAGGCGTCCACCTGGAGAACGAGGATAAGAATTAAAGAAGTCAGGCGTCCACCTGGAGAATGAGGACAAAGAATTGAAGAAGTCAGGCGTCCACCTGGAGAATGAGGATGAAGAAGTTAAAAGAAGTCAGGCGTCCACCTGAAGAATGAGGATGAGAATTGAAGAAGTCAGGCGTCCACCTGGAGAATGAGGATAAGAATTAAAGAAGTCAGGCGTCCACTTGGAGAATGAGGATGAAAAAAGAAGAAATCAGGCGTCCACCTAGAGAATGAGGATGAGAAAAGAAGAAGTCAGGCGTCCACCTGGAGAACGAGGATGAAGAATTAAAAGAAGTCAGGCGTCCACCTGGAGAATGAGGACAAAGAGTTGAAGAAATCAGGCGTCCACCTGGAGAATGAGGATAAAAATTAAAAGAAGTCAGGCATCCACCTGGAGAATGAGGATAAGAATTGAAGAAGTCAGGCGTCCACCTGGAGAATGAGGATGAAGAAAGAAAAGAAGCAGTCAGACACCCACCTGGAAAACAAGGGAATACAATTGAAGTGTTGGAATCAAAAACCCGCTCATATGAGAAATGAGCACATTTAGAGTCAATAAAGCAGAGAAGTCCAACAAATTCCCCAGCAGGAAACAACAAGAATTCCAAACAGATAAAGAAAATACGGGACATAATGAAAAAGGAATACGGAATAAGCCAAATGCCCAAGAGTCACCGAGATATCAAGACAACAAGAAACACAAGGGCATGATCTAGATAAGATTTTATAATTCATGTACCATAGTCTAGTTTAGTTTTTTGTATTACCTTGGAAGTAAGGTGTAATAAGGAGGTCAGCAAGCAGTAAAAACAACACGAAGCAGCAGTAACATCACAGTCCCACGGTAGTCCCAGCTACCAAAAACTTTCCGAACTACATTGACCTGATTCCTTTATAGCCAAGAATATGTAGGAAACCTTTGAAGCAGAGGTTCGGTCAAATCTTTCAAAAAATGCTTCCCACGGAGTATTTGAACGGGCAAAAAATCGCTCGCATCCGCTCACTTTATCTTTGCACGAAAACTCTTCGAGTTTCTGCACAAAGAGGGGCAGCTGTGAGCACGTGATTTTTGCCTCACGAAAAACTACTCCAAAATAAATCAAAAATAAAATAAATTTCTTTTACTGTGCAATTTTTGAATTTTTGCGTGATGTTTGTTAAAAATTTGTCTTATATCCGTAAATGTTTATTTTGTCATAACAAAATGAAAATAAAATAAAAATATATGTTTCATGCATATCTAGGATTTAATTATGCATTTAATAATTGATTCAAAATAAAATCACAAAAATATGCATTTTTATTTTTATTTTTCGTCATATTAATTGTGTCATTGTGTGATTAATGTTTTATCTACGTGTTAATGGTTATTAAAAGGTAATTAGTATTATTGTAATGATAATTTTTTGTTTTTATAATTTTGATTAGGATTTTATTAATTAAGAATAAATTTAGGAAATAAAAAATAGGTTGAAAACATAAAAAATATCGGACCTGGATTAAAATCCAGGCCCAAACCAAGTTACCCCCCCACAGCCCAAATCAAACGAGCCCATGTCTGGTCCAGTCCAAAGGAGTCAAAACGACAACGTTTGGTCGTAGTTTATCATGGACCGTTGGATCAAATCCAACTAACGGATGAGATCTCATCACCCTAACCCACAATCCTTACCCGATCCAACACCCGGTTCAACCCGTCCCCCAAAACTTAAGCCAAACGACGTCGTTTGGTTAAGTGAGTAGATCCTGGCCTTTCATTTTGATTGATCGGACGGTAAATATCAATCCACCATTCCCCTATATAAACCCATAATCCTTACCCCGACCCCCCTAACTAAACACCCCCCTCTCCTGTTCATCGTCTTCCCAAACAAACCCCTAACCCTAGCCTCCCCTATTCCCCATCGCCTGAAACCCGGCGGCATCAACGCCGCCGGTCACCAAAATAACACCCTAGACTCCTCACCACTTCCTCTACACAGATCTGACCTTAGTTTCCTTCGAATCAGACCCCAACTCTTCGAATATTAAATCGAAGGTGGGTCTGAAAACTCAAACCTTTCCAATGGCTTCCAAAATAACACCACAGCATCCCCTAGCCTACCTCGTTATGGATCTAGTGTTGGTTTGGTTCGAATCCCCTCAGAACTCTTTGAATCTTCTTTTGAAGATTCGAATGAAACCTAACCCTACTCAGATTCCTCCCAAATTAACACCAAATGACCTTTAGGCTTCCCTCACCTTTGTGCCATCTTTGGTTTCCCTCGAATCTACCCAGAAGTGTTCGGATTTAAAATCCAAGATCTGAAACCCTAAATTTTCCAATCTTGGCATCTTTTTCACTTTAGACGAAAGATTGAGGTTTAATCGACCTTAGTCAAAGTATTTTCAGTAGAAAATACTTCGACTAAGGTCTGTTTGATTTCAAACAAAGTCCAAATCCAAGTTGAGTTCGAGTCCGGTTAAAATTGAAAGATTCAGAGGTACTTTTCTATTTCTTTTGTATTCTGCATGTATTTTGTTTGTTTTAATAGCCTGTTAATTTTTCATATTTTTGTTTGATTTAATTCTGTCATTTTTGTCTCATACCCGTCTATATGCTCAAAATATGAAACTGTTTCTGTTGGTTGTGATTATTTACAATGTGAGTAATCGACTCGATTAAGTTCGTCGATTAGTTATATTATGAATTCTCATTTATGATAATGCTGATTGAAACAGTCTGTTTCTATTGTTTTAGACTGATTATGGACCAATGTTGTAAATAGTCAACTGATTAATACTCGTCAATTAAATCATGTTTGTTTGCAAATCAGTAAATTCAAATGAATATTGTGTATATATTGTTTTCTAAACAGGGCATTGTCAGTATATTGACAATGCTCCTGTGTGTGTTTGATTTTAGTCCAATGTTGAAATGCAGTTGAATTATTAGGCTGAATTCAGTATAATAGTGTTGTAATGTTATTTTTGAATTCAAGTTTACAAATGTTGATTAGATGTAATTGTGTTAGAAGGTTACATTCTTAGTTAGGATTCAGTCCAAAACTTTAGGATTGGTTGTAGCTGTCTTAAATCAGATTAATAATCAGGTTTGAACAGATTTTTTTAAAAAAAATCTGTATTGTTAGATTTTAAGTTTGACAGCAGTAATAATAGTAATCACATTAGGATTTCTGAGGGTATTTCTGGGATAGAATAGTGAGGGCAATATGATAGCACAATGGGCTGAAAGTGGAAAGTTATTGGCTATTATTTAAAGTGATAATGGGAAACAAGGGATAATGGGGCTGCTTAAAATCAGGATAGGATCATTTAAAGTATTCAAAAGCAGTTTTAATGGAACTTTCTGATTTTAAAGAAGAAAAGGGGTCCAAGCAGCACTTAAAAAGATAGGACCAGCCCTGTATAAATAGAGGGGGATTGGGACTGACTTAAGGGAGCCTTTCAGACAGAAAGAAAGGAAAGACAAAAAAAAAGGAAAGAGAGAAAGAAAAAATCTGATCTGGAGGACAGATTTTAAAACTGAAGAGAGGAAAAATCAAAAGGAAATTAAGAGAAAAGATCTGATTTTAAGAGAAGAAAACAGATTTTAGAGGAGGAGAAAGATCATGTTTTCAGAGAGATACATTTGAGAAAAACAGAAAGAAAGAAAGAGATAGAAATAGAATCAGAAACAGAAATTTGAAAAGAAAAAGAAACAAAAAAGGAACACACACACAGTGAAGCTGAAACAGACACCAGAAAAGAAAAGAAAAATTCGAAACCTTGTTGTTCTTTTTGGAATCTGTCCGGGTATGTGTATTGATACTATTTGGTTTTAAAATTCGAAATTCTTTAAGAAGCATTGCTCTCGTGAATCTGGGTTTCTCGGGTCTTATTATTGCTCAAATCTGTGAAAATACTGATATTCTGCCAGTATTTTGTTACTGCTGCAACTGCTGAAACTTACTTCTTCTACCTTCATTTCCAGGTACTTATCTTTTAGATTCTATGTTGGAAAGAGATTCAGCATGACGAATCAATGAAGCTTGAATTGCAATTCTATTTTTATTTTGTCTAAGTTCATTATTTTAAAAGTTCAGTCTTGTTTTGTGTTTGGTTAATATAGTAGTATGTTTGACATGATAATTAGTAGTTGATTATTCTCTTTTAAAACTCATATAAGTGCTGTAATAATATTATCTATACTAGAATTTCTCATTAGTATAGTTATATGTGAGTTGTCAAAACAGGGAGTATGGCATAAAAATGGGCCATTGATTACATCCCATAATACCTTTAGCTAAATGTAAAGTAGAATGGAAGTATTAAGAAGTTACATTAGTAGTATATCTTGTAAAAGAAAAAAAATATGATTTTGTTTAGATTGATATAAGCTATTATATGGCATGATGACAGGTATATTTATAATCATATGAGTAAGGTGAGTTGGTATAGCTCGTTATGATGTTAAGAATATTATGAATGTTTAGGCGCACAACTATGTTGTATGTAATACAATTTTATTGAATCAATTCGAATAATAACTCCTTTCTCATCAATTTGATTATTTAGCGTTATAAATAAACTAAGCAATTATAATTTTGGATTAAAAATAAGTATGTGAGAATGAGATGATATGTATAAGAACAAATTGCAACACTTTATATCAATGGTAAGTAGAAATAAAACTTGCACTAAATAAAAATAATAAAAATTCTTGAAAATTGTTTCTTCCCTTTATAAATCATTTTTAGTTTCATATACAATTCATTCTTTGGTATATATATATATATATATATATATATATATATATATATATATATATATATATATATATATATATATATATATATATATATATGTTGTATTTGTTAAAAATCCTATTTTTATTCTTTTCTTCGAATTTGAATAGCGGGATGAATATAATTTATACTCGGAAATTATAATCGACGGGCAACATTTAATAGATTGTGAATTCTTTTCAAAGAATTTAAGGGCCTCTAAAATGGGAGTTCTCATGATTTTTACATAAAAATGTATGAATATAATAAACAATTTGTGAAAAATCCATAATACCATTACAAATATTTTGCGCGATTAGGGATGCGTTCGCGTACCCTGATTATATTTTTTTTAAAAAGCAAATTCGGATTATGCGTACGCGCAATTTTGAGCGAATATTTAAGAAAAGGATTTTTCCAAGGATGTTAAAATAATTTCATATAACCCGAGATGTGCAGTTCATTGTCTAAATACAAGGGTGATGATGTTCCTGATTTTATTTTAAATTTCGAACATATGATTTTTTTAATAAAAACTATAACAATTTTATTGTGTACACGTATGCGTGGCACGATCCTCTGTAATTATAAAAGGTATATAATACGAATATACGTACGCATAATTCGTCATAAACAATAAACAGAAGCGGTGACAAAATCCTGCAATATATATGTAAAAATCAAGATAAGCCAATAATAAAAACAGTTGAGCGACCGTGCTAGAACCACGGAATTCGGAAATGCCTAACACCTTCTTCCGGATTAACATAATTCCTTACTCAGGATTTCTGGTTCGCAGAATAATAAACAGAGTCATATTCTCCTCGATTCAGGGATTAAAACCGGTGACTTGGGACGCCTTAAAATTCCCAGGTGGCGACTCTGAAATAATTAAATAAATCCCGTTTCGACTGTCCTTAAATTGGAGAAAACTCCCCACGCGCCCCGCGGGCGCGGTAAAAAGGAGGTGCGACAATGAATATTATCGATTTAGCATATCAGTTTACAAATATGATAAATCGATAACCAAACCGATAAGATATTAGTTATCGGTTATCGGTTAATCAGTTATCGATCATTGTCGGTTTACCCGATAAGAGAACTCAATCTAGAGTTAAGCAAAAAAGAGAAGACAATTCACTCGAGTTAAGCAAAAAAGAGAAGAATTCACATATAGTATACTACCCAATTCTGCGTTCTAGCCACAACTAATATTTGAAGAATGTTTCATTTTGACAAATTCATGACTTGTGCAATCTCAAAAATTGATACTACAACTCCAACTAGCATTCCATCTCCATTTCACTGGAAATATTAGTTAATAGGAACATAAATTATAATTTTTTGGGTTCCTACCAAACTATAATCAAGAGATCAATCATTTTCAAGAGTCCAATGGTAGCAAGAGCAATAAGAGTACTAGTAATTCAAAAGTTGTCCAAACACAACTGAAATAGTGTTAATTCTTTAACAATCCAAATACATTAATAACAATACAAAGTAGTAGCAATTTCACCTTAAAATTAAAACGTACAAACATAGTATTAAAATATGAGCACAAAATAAAGAATCGAAAACAATAAAAATCCTATACTTTTATTATTGAACTCTACTGTAAAATTCAAAAGAAAGGAACGAAATTTGTTCTTAACAAAGAAGCAATTTTGGAATATGAATTTACGCTAAGATTCTAAGAATGTTGTTGTACATTGAAATTTGAAGAAGAACTGTTCATAAATTGAATCAGAGTCTAAAGAGTGAACATTGAAACTTCAATCTTGAATGTGGCTGGGAAAATTAGGAGAAAAAAAGAGAATGAAGCCTTAGAAATTGGGTAAAATCCTAATTTTATTAAATCTTATTGGGTTATCGGTTAACCTGTTAAGAAATTGGGCAACCCGTGGCCCGAACCGATAACCGAATAGTGAAAAAAATACAAAACCGTTACCGAACCATTAACCCGATTACCCTATATCAATACCCCAATAAGCTTTTATCGGTTCGGGCTATCAGTTATACCCGATATATACCCAGCCCTACTAGTTATTTTATAATACCATTATTGAGGATCATCTACTCTAATAATATAACTTATCATAAATGTCTAGCAATGATGTTGTTAATAATGTAATATGGCAGAAGCTTAGAAAAGTTCTCGATTTTAAATAGAACTAGAAGTGAAAGTGACTATAGCTCATAGGCCATAGCTCTTAACCCCATTTACTTTCGCAAAAAGAGATCTCACCTTTAAATCATCGGAAAAAAGAAAAAATGTTACAGCTCAAAAGGGACCATACAAGAATGGCTTATAAGTTAATAACATAATAACAATGTCTCGTAATTGCAAAAGAAAGGCTCCCAACCGAAAAATTGATATTCGGCTTAAAATATATATATATATTTATATGCATATTGCCTCGCATTTTACTCATGTTTCGTAAATTTTGGATGTGTAATGTAATGATTTATTTTAATTCGTTGTATTTTTATGTATAGGAGTCATCCAGAGGCAATACGGGACAAAAGTGAACGATTTGAAGCAATAATCTGCACATATCTTTTCTATTCCCATCGTGCGTAAGTTTAAGATTTTAAGAAATACTCACTAAAGTTTGAGTCTTTTATTTGACTCAATATTTCTTGTGGTGTATTAAAATACTTATGTAAGGCATTTTGATTTCTTGATGAGAACAATTCATGTCATATATATGGAGTCTAAACATCAAGCTATTTCTTTAGAAGTAAAAGTAGCATTGTGTCAAAATAAGATAATTTTTTTATATTCCATATGTAAAACTTAAAAAAAAGTTAATTTTTGGATTAGTTTTTGTCTATAACAACCAAAAAATATTTAAATGTCAAATGGTGTTATAGGTATATTATAATATCTATTTACTATAATGGACGAAAAATATAAAAATAAATGGAGTTATTATAGAGAAATTTGATTGTATTCTATATACGTAATTTAATTCAATTTTTAAACCTAACACAAATACGCGCGAAACTTTTTCAAATTTTTTGAGAAAGCACACTAAACTTTGCTTGAACTGTAATTAAATATGTCCCATGAATCACAAGTAACCAAATATGAACATATTTACTAACAAGTAACATGAAGGATTTGCTACCAAAAATATTTACTCATTTTTAGAGAACAAAATCTAGGCTTATTAAATGTATTTAAGTAAGAGTCAAATCCTGTTATCTTAGATGTAATCTGATTATGTAATTAAAACAGTAAAATCATTATATCTTGCTATATATATATTTCTTATAATGCATTGTGTTTAATATCAACTCAGTTCTTCCCTATTTTTTTATATTAAGAAGAAAATAGGGAGGAAAAATTTGCTTATATATCTTCTTTCTATTAAGATTTAGGGTTAATTCCCAAGTGAAAAAAAAAAGATGGAGAATGCAAATCCGCTCATATCTACTGAAAAATGTGCAGCCTGTACGCACCTAAGGAAAAAATGTGATGCAAATTGCCAATTAGCTCCATATTTTCCTTCCAATAGAACTGAAGATTTCCAAAATGTTTATCAACTTTTCGGCGTAAGCAACATCATAAATATGCTTAATTCAGTTGATGATGAGCAAAAAGGAAAAATGGCAGAAAGCTTAATTTTAGAGGCTAAGATTAGGAAAGAAAACCCTGTGTATGGTTGCCTTGCTATTGAAAGAAAAATGATGTTAGCAATTGAAGAAGCTGAGAAGGAACTTGAAATAGTACAGAAAACAAATGCTTTTTACAAAGAAATGGCCAAATCTCCAACAGCTTGTTAGATCTTCTTTGGACAAGGTAATATTTCCCTTTAATTGCAATTTCATTTCTTAGAGAAAGTTAACATATAATTAGTTTATTTTGTACTTTTTGCTAGCAAACTTACCCTGTTATCTTGTGTCTCAATCAACTTTTTTTTCTTATTGGAAAATCTCTCTCTTTTGATTTTTGAAACTTCGATTTGTGACTGCTACTTATACATACCAAAGAGATTTCCGTCCCTTACCCTTTCATGTATCAGGTGCCTAGACTTGCTAGCTATAAACCTTCAATTCTTATAAACCTTTTTTTTATTTTAATCTTTAGCAAATTTACACTATCATTTTTGCTTAAATATACTGTCTGTAACAACTAACTTTTATATTTATTTTTTTATATTGTAGGGTTGAATTTGAGGACTATTAAATGGAACTTAGGAAGTAGTGAATTTGCAGTGAAGATGATGAAGATCATGGTCGACGTAGATTATAATGGTTCTTCAAAAGTTAATTTTGGTGACGTAAAATGATATTTATAGAGTTTATTGATGCTCATATAGTAGTGATGGAAAAAAAAAGGGGAAAAAAAGAGTAAGAATAAAAGCATATTAAAATTATTGTGTTTTATTTTAGTTTATGTATCGTGATGAAAAATCATGTATTCCATACAACAGTTTACAAGTCCTAATTGTCAAATTGCTACTTCAAATTATATGAATCTATACAAGTATTTGTATTTTTTGTTTATCTCTAGATTAGTTTCTATGAATGTGTGTTCCACGTTAATAATGGCATATAATATTTATTTGCTATATTCAATTTGTCATCAAATTATATTTTTGATATACTAAAAAATAAAATAGAAAGATGATAACCTTTTGCGAGATTGATTGGATATACCCTTAAACATCACAATCTAACAAGTCTTTTGTAGCATCAAAGAGCATAACGTTGATATATTATTTGTCATCTAGCACGTTAAGTTTTAAACAATATCTGCAAAATGTTATATAGATAAATTAGAAAATTATATAATACAAAGAAATAGAAAAGAAGTGTGTTTACCTTTTCTCGTAATCAACGTCTTTTATCATAAAATTACTATAGTTAGCAATTTTCTTTTCAAACAATATTGACTTTTTTGTAGTATTTTTTGCAAGAATAATACAACGGATCATCTTTATTTATAAAGCCTATTATTTATACATTAAATCCATAATATAAATCCTATATATAAATAAAAACGGCAAAATACATAAGTTGACACTTGAACTATGTGCCAAATCCCTGTTACACACTTTTTGTGGGCAAAAATAATATTACACACTTAACCTTTTAAAAGTGTGTCTAATACACACCTTCTTTGATCAGGACCTAACATGTGTAAAACATCAAGGCAGAAGCGCGTCTACATATAAAAGTATTGTCTAAATACTTATTTATGCCACGTGTCAGCAAATCCATCATCTTCCCCACACTTCTCTATCTCTCTCTTCGTTTGTTCCGTCATCCAAACTCCCCTCCATACCATGTTCAAGAATCTTATTTTTCCTCCATCTCTCCCTATGTTCACCACATTTAACTTGCCATTTCTAATATCAATTCTGGCATTTCTACGGACCATCTATTTACTTCGTCAAATTTGAGTTTATTAACCCATTAGTTACTATCTAACCGTTAAAGTAAATATGGAACTAATGTCATACATTTTACCAAATTGATCAAGAACATCAACAACCCAGTTGTCACTTTTCTCTTTTTTCTTTCATTCCTTGTGATCTTCTCCTGCAAATCCATTAATGTCGGTGCTGCTATCTTTGTTTCATATGATTTCGTTTTGTATAGTATCTAAAATTTGGGCACGGGATGCACACGCATGGAAAAGTGGAAATTAAAATTTTAGATATTTAGGTGAAAGGAGCAAGAAAATATCGAGGGATATAAGGAGGAAGAGATTGTTAAAATTGAAAATCAAATCACCAATTTATTTGCTAGTATGCAATTTAGTGAGCCATGGCTTATTAGCTTTTGATGCCTTCTATTTCTTTCTCGAATTAAATCACTTGGGCTCCTAGTTTTTGGGTTGAATTGTGTGCTGAGTTTTCTGGTGGTTCATGGAGGGTGAGATGGAGAGAAAGAGATGGGCATGAAGAAGACGAGGTTATGTAATTTTAGATATTTCTTATGCTAATTATACGTGTCATGGCCTTATTGGTGCGTGACATTACCTATATTTTTGTAAAGTGGTCAAGAAAAAAGTGGTGTGTATTAGACACACTTTTAAAATGTTAAGTGTATAATATTATTTTCACCCACAGAAAATGTGTAACAGGGATTTGACCCAGAGGTCAAGTGCCAACTTATGTATTTTGCCTAATAAAAACTAATTTATTATATATGTTTTACACATTCAAAAAGGAAGCATAATCATTTCAAAATATTTTACCTTTACAGTTATAGATGAGCCATTTATGACATCAGCAATCTTCACTTCTCTGGCTTCTCTAATTAGTTTACTTGGTTAACGTAATAATTTTATTTTCAGCTTTAATACTATCATGCCTGTATTTTAGCATTGAATGTAGAGGATTAATAGATGTTTCATAAAACTTTTTGTAAATAGTAATGTTTTGTGAGATGAAAAATAAATAAAATATATTATTAATTGTGATAACGAAAAGGTCATCACTTGATTTACGAGTAAATTCTGTGTTCCGAGGCCTTAGAAGCCTCCTTTTTCCTCACCTTGATTTGCGTGCGCGATTCGGGCGTATATCCGGAACGCTTTTATGTGGAAATGTAATGAAAATGTTAATTTGGCCTTTAAAATTAAATTTAAGTTGATTTCGATCAACATTTTGGGTAAACGGACCCGGATCCGTGATTTGACGGTCCCGGAGGATCCGTAGGAAAATATGAGACCGGGCCGTATGCCCGGAATCGAATTCCGAGATCCCAAGCCCGAGAAATAAATTTTTAAAGAAAATTATTTTCTGGAATATTTATGAGTTTTTGGAAATGAATTGTGTTAAAAATTTGATGGTATCGGGCCCGTATTCTGGTTCCGAAGCCCGGTACAGGTATGCGATTTAAGTTGAGTGTGTGAAATTTGGTAAGAAACGAACTTGAAACGACATGAATCGGACCGTATTTGAGAAAATTGAAAATTTTGAGGTTCTTAAGTGATTTCATGATTTTGATGCTAAGTTCATAGTTGTTGATGTTATTTTGGCGATTCGATCGCACGAGTAAGTCCGTAGGGTGTTTTTGAGGTAGTGTACATGTTTGGTTTGGAACTCCGAGGGCTCGAGTGAGTTTCAGATAGGCGGCGGAGTGTTTTTAGAATTAGAAATCTGGTATTTCTGCTGTTGCTGGTGTCTGAGTTTTTACTCTATGCGAACGCATGGTAACCCACGCGAATGCACATCACAAATCGGGAGGAGGCAGGTTTGCACTATGCGAACGCATAGACCTGGGTGCGAATGCGGAGCTTTGGGAATTTACTCTACGCGAACGCACCGGGTCAGTCGCGAACGCATAGAGTTGGAATGAGTCTAGGGGCTAAGTAGTTTTAACTCTATGCGAACGCGAAGGGCAGGGGAGGGGAAACCTGTGAGATCGCATAGGCTTTGTCGCGATCGCATAGCCTATTTTTGCCCAGTCTTTTAAAACAGTAGCAAAAACGGGATTCTTCAAAATTTTCATAACTCTTTCACTTAAACTCGAACTTGGGCGATTTTTGAAGAGGGATTTCACCGCAGAACCATAGGTATGTATTCTTAAACTCATTTTCTTCAATTTTCATTAACACCCATTAGATTTCTAGGCCTAAATCATGTTCTTAAGGGTAGAAAATTATGGATTTGGGTAGAGTTAGAGCTTTTTGAATAATTAAAATTTAGACCTCGTTTTGGGGTCGGATTCCGAAACTAATTACATATTCGGGCTTGTGGGTGAATGGGTGATCGGGTTTTGGTCCGAACCTCGTGTTTTGACCAAGCGGGCCCAGGGTCGATTTTTGACTTTTTGGGAAAAATGATAGAAAACCTATAATTAAGCATTGGGTATGAATTCCTTAGCATTTATTGATGTTGTTAAATCAATTTGGACTAGATACGAGTTATTTGGAGGCGAATTCTAAAGAAAAAGCGGTATTTGAGGCTTGAGTTGGCCGTGGAAGTTTGAGATAAGTGTTTGGTCTAACCTTAGCTTGAGGGATTAAGAGTTGTGTCCTATTTTCTATGTGTTATTTGTTGAGTACGACGTATAGGAATGGTGATGAGTATCTATATGTTGGTGTCAAGTATGCCCGTGAGTCTTAAATTGAAATCGATGAGTTCTTAATAAGTACTACGAATGCTTCTCTGTGTTGGGAAAGAATTATGATTATTCACGCAGAAATTGCTTATGGTTGAGTGTTGGTGCTAGTTGAGGTTTCTTTTGTAAAGCTAAATCTTAGAACAAGTTTGGTTATAGCTGATTCCCTTGCCGGGACGTATTTACTTATACTATCGATTTTCTTGTCCGGATAGTGTTGTTTCCTTATTATTCCCTTGCTGGGACTCTTTTGTAATTGGTGTTGAATTGTATATTGGGATCGGGTTGCACGCCGCAACAATATTATATTTGGATAGGGTTGCACGCCGCAACAATGTTATATTTGGATCGGGTTGCACGCCACAACAACATTATGATTGGATCGGGTTGCACGTCGCAACTGTGATAAATGATATGGATCGGATTGCATGCCGCAACAGTATTTTTATGATTTGGATCGGGTTGCGCGCTGCAACAATAAATGATAAAAGTGGTTATTGACTGGTTACAGTTTCCTTATTCTTTCTGCCGCAGATTTTAAATTGTTCGTTATGCTTTTCTCCTGAGTTACTATTGGTAAATGATATTCCCCCGCGTCATGTCCCCCTCCCATACTTAATTGTATATTTCTGTTTTATTTTTTGCTGTATATGATATAACTACACAGGTTTATTTGGTAGTCTGGTCCTAGCCTCGTCACTACTTCGCCGGGGTTAGGCTAGACACTTACCAGCACATAAGGTCGGTTGTGATGATACTACACTCTGCACTGTGTGCAGATCCCGGAGCAGCAACATTCGGACCTTAGCTTGGGTGGCTACCTTCAGTCCAGTCGGAGATTCCGAGGTAGTCCTGCAGGCGTCTGCAGGCCCTGGCATCTCCCTTTATCCTTTCATCCTGTTTTATTTACATATTTCAGAAATAGTGTATTGTTTATTTTTTAGACCTTGTTTGTAGTAATTCTAGACTGTATGTGAAGTGTGACACCAGTTCTGGATAGATTTTGTTTAAGATGTTGTATTATATATATATATTCAAATGGTTTTATGGATTCTTCCGCTTGTTTAAAACTCCGCTGTTTATAAGCTATTGTTTCATAATTGTATAGGATTAAAAAAATGGTAAAAGATAATTTGTTCAAACATTTGGCTTGCCTAGCTTTCATTAGTAGGCGCCATCACGACTCACGAGGGTGGAAAATCCGGGTCGTGACAAGTTGGTATCAGAGCTCTAGGTTACATGGGCCTCACAACTCACAAACAAGCTTAGTAGAGTCTGAGGGATCGGTACAGAGACGTCTGTATTTATCCCCAGAGGCTACAGAGTTAGGAAAAACTTCACATTTATTCTTTCCTGTCGTGTGGTTTGGTTTCTCAATGCTAATTGAATTTCTACTTTGTTCTTTCGCAGATAGCGAGAACACGCACTTCTTCATCCATCGATCAGCAGCCCGAGCCCCTAGCAGCAGCTCCCACAAGGAGCAGAGGGCGAGGCCGAGGCCGTGCTAGAGGTCGAGGTAGGAGCAGAGCTCAGCCCAAAGTAGCAGCACCAGCGGCAGAGCCTCAGGTTAACTTTGATGATGAGGTTTCGGCCCCGGCTGTTCCGGTGGGCCCAACTCAGGTCTAGAGGCGTTCATTGCTATCCCGGTACTCCAGGATGATCTGGTCCATATAGTGGGTCTTATGGAGAGTGTCACCCGAGAAGACTTGCTTCCTGTAGCACCAGCCGTCTCTCAGGCGGGAGAAGGAGTCCAGACTCCTGCTACTCGCACTTCGGAGCAGATGGCTCCCCAGTTTCAGACTCCAGCAGCTCAGCTAGTTGGAGCAGTTCAGCCGGGTGTGGTAGCTCAAACCGGTGATGGAGCAGCTATGTCTGCCGATACTCTATGGAGATTGGGCAAGTTCACCAAACTCTTCACTACTACTTTCAACGGTGCATCTTCTGAGGATCCCTAGGATTATCTAGACAGTTGTCATGAGGTTCTCAGGAACATGGGGATAGTGGAGACCAATGGGGTCGACTTTGCTACTTTCAGCTTGGCTGGATCCGCCAAGACTTGGTGGAGAGATTATTGTTTGGTTAGACCAACCGGATTACCAGCTTTGACTTGGGAGTAGTTTACTCGGCTATTTTTGGTAGAAGTTTCTCACTATCACTTAGAGATAGATCTATCAGAGGCAGTTTTAGCGTCTCCAGCATTGTTCTATGACCATTACTCAGTACGAGACCAGATTCATCGACTTGGACCATCATGCTCTTATCATACTTCCCACCGAGAAAAAGAGAGGGTGAGGAGGTTCATTGAGGGACTCATTCAGCCTATTCGACTTTAGATGACTAAAGAGATGGGGAGCGAGATTTCTTTTCAGGAGGCGGCCAATGTGGCCAGGAGAGTTGAGATGGTTCTGTCGCAGGGGGGTGGTTAGGGATCTGACAAGAGGCCTCGTCATTCAGGCAGATTCAGTGGTGCCTCATCTGGAGGTAGGGATTCGTATGGTAGAGGCCATCCTCGTAGGCCTTTTCAGTCAGCACTTCAGGTTTCTCACGTCGCTTCAGGTGCTCGTGGTTCTCATATGCAGTATGCTGATCAGCAACCCTACAGTGCACCACTAGCTCCTATCAGTACACCATCGCTCCAGAGTTTTCGGGGTGGTCATTCAGGTTGCCAGGGTTAGTCTCAGTTTCCTCAGCCGCAGCACTTAGGTGGATGCTTTGAGTAGAATGAGTATGGTCCTATCCGGAGGGCTTGTCCGAGGCTAGTGGGTATTCAGTCGCAGCAGTAGGGTTCCCGTGCTATGGTTCAGGCGCCAGGTGTTCCACCGCCTGCTCCGCCAGCTAGGCGTGGGGGTAGAGGTGCTAGAGGTAGAGGTAGATGTACTAGGGGTGGAGGTCAGGCAGCTAGAGGTGGAGGCCAATCAACATCAGGCCGTCCTAGGGATGTAGTTCAGGGTGGAGGGGCTCAGCCCCGATGTTATGCTCTTTTAGCCAGGCCTGAGGCTGAGGCTTTCGATGCAGTTATCACAAGTACTATTCTGGTTTGTAGTAGAGATGCTTCAGTCATATTTGATCCAGGGTCTACACACTCCTATGTGTCATCTTATTTTGCCCTGTATCTGGTCATGCCTAGTGATTTTTAAGTGCTCTTGTATATGTGTCTATACCGGTGGGTGATTCTATTGTGGTAGATCGAGTCCATCGTTCGTGTATAGTTGTGATTGGGGGTCTGGAGACTCGTGTAGATTTGTTACTTCTGGACATGGTTGATTTTAATGTCATATTGGAGATGGACTGGTTATCACCTTACCATGCTATCTTGGACTGTCATGCCAAGACTGTGGCCTTAGCCTTACCGGGTTTACCTCGCTTAGAATGGAGAGGCACTCCTGGTCATCACTTGATTTACGAGTAAATTCTTTGTTTCGAGGCCTTAGAAGCCTCCTTTTTCTCACCTTGATTTGTGTGTGCGGTCTGGGCATATATCTGGAATGCTTTTATGTGGAAATATGATGAAAATGTTAATTTGGCATTTAAAATTGAATTTAAGTTGACTTCGGACAATATTTTGGGTAAACGGACCCGAACCCGTGATTTAACGGTCCCGAAAGGTTCGTAGGAAAATACAGGACCTGGGCGTATGCCCGGAATCAAATTCCGAGGTCCCAAGCCCGAGAAATGAATTTTTAAAGAAAAGTATTTTGTGGAATATTTATGAGTTTTTTGGAATGAAATGTGTTTAAAATTTGATGGTATTGGGCCCGTATTCTGGTTCCGGAGCCCGGTACATGTCTTATAAGTGATTTAAGTTGAGTCTATGAAATTTTGTAAGAAACAGACTTAAAATGATGTGAATCGGACCGTATTTGAGAAAATTGGAAAATTTGAGGTTCTTACGTGATTTCATGATTTTGATGCTAAGTTCGTAGTTGTTGATGTTATTTTAGCGATTTGATCGCACGAGTAAGTCCATAGGGTAGTTTTGAGGTAGTGTACATGTTTGATTTGGAGCCTCGAGGGCTCGGATGAGTTTCGAATAGGTGTTGGAGTGTTTTTGGCCCTAGAAATCTGATATTTATGTTATTGCTGGTGTCTGAGTTTTTACTCTATGCGAACGCGTGGTAACCCACGCGAACGCACAACACAAATTTGGAGGGCGGCAGGTTTGCACTATGTGAAAGCATAGACCTGGGTGCGAACGCGGAGCTTTGAGAATTTACTCTACACGAACGCACTGGGTCAGAACTCTTTCACTTAAACTCGAACTTGGGCGATTTGTGAAGAGGGATTTCACCACAAAACCATAGGTATGTATTCTTAAACTCATTTTCTTCAATTTCTATTAACACCCATTAGATTTCTAGGCCTAAATCATGTTCTTAATGGTAGAAAATTAGGGATTTTTGAATAATTGGAATTTAGACCTCGTTTTGGGGTCAAATTCCAAAACTAATTACATATTCGGGCTTGTGGATGAATGAGTGATCGGGTTTTGGTCTGAACCTCGTGTTTTGACCAAGCGGGCCTGGGGTCAATTTTTTACATTTTGGGAAAAATGATAGAAAACCTATAATTAAGCACTGGGTATGAATTCCTTAGCATTTACTGATGTTGTTAAATCAATTTGGACTAGATACGAGTTATTTGGAGGCGAAATCTAAAGAAAAAGCGGTGTTTGAGGCTTGAGTTGGCTGTGGAAGTTTGAGGTAAGTATTTGGTCTAACCTTAGCTTGAGGAATTAGGAGTTGTGTCCTATTTTCTATGTGTTATTTGTTGAGTACGACGTATAGGCATGGTGACGAGTATCTATACGTTGGTGTCAAGCATGCCCGTGAGTCTTAAATTGAAATTGTTGTGTTCCTAATAAGTACTACGAATGCCTAAGTTGTTGATTCTCTATGTTGGGCAAGAATTATGATTATTCTCGTGGAAATTGCTTATGGTTGAGTATTGGTGCTAGTTGAGGTTTCTTTTGTAAAGCTAAATGTTAGAACAAGTTTGGTTATAGCTGATTCCCTTGCCAGGACGTATTTACTTATATTGTCGATTCCCTTGTCGGAATAGTGTTGTTTCCTTATTGTTCCCTTGCTGGGACTCTTTTGTGATTGGTGGTTAATTGTAAATTGGGATCGGATTGCACACTGCAACAATATTATATTTGGATCGGGTTGCACGCTACAACAATATTATATTTGGATCGGGTTGCATGGCACAACAACATTATGATTGGATCGGGTTGCACGCCGCAACTGTGATAAATGACATGGATCGGGTTGCACGCCGCAACTGTGTTTTTATGATTTGGATCGGGTTGCGTGCCGCAACAATAAATGATAAAAGTGGTTATTGACTAGTTACAGTTTCCTTATTCTTTATGCTGCAGATTTTAAATTGTTCGTTACGCTTTTCTCCTGAGTTACTATTGGTAAATGATATTCCCCCGCGACATGTCCCCCTTTCATCCTTAATTGTATATTTCTATTTTATTTTTCTTTGTATATGATATAACTGCACAGGTTTATTTGGTAGTCTTATCCTAGCCTCGTCACTATTTCGCCGGGGTTAGGCTAGACACTTACCAGCACATAGGGTCGGTTGTGCTGATACTACACTCTGCACTGTGTGCAGATCCCGGAGCAACAACATTCGGACCTTATCTTGGGTGGCTGCCTTCAGTCCAGTCGGAGATTCCGAGGTAGTCGTGCAGGCGTCCGCAGGCCCTGGCGTCTCCCTCTATCCCTTCATCCTGTTTCATTTACATATTTCAGAAACAATGCATTGTTTATTTTTTAGACCTTGTTTGTAATAATTTTAGACTGAATGTTAAGCGTGACACCAATTCTGGGTAGATTTTGTTTAAGATGTTGTATTAGTTATATATATTCAAATGGTTTTATGGATTCTTCCGCTTGTTTAAAACTCCGCTGTTTATAAGCTATTGTTTCATAATTGAAAAAGATTAAAAAAAATAGGAAAAGATAATTTGTTCAAACAGTTGGCTTGCCTAGCTTTCATTAGTAGGCGCCATCACGACTCTCGAGGGTGGAAAATCTGGGCCGTGACACTAATTTTGCAACTCTTTTACTTTTTGAAAATACACTATTAATAAGGCGGTAGATATTACATACTCTCTTATTTAGAAACTAACCACAAAATAAAGCTTAATGTAAATTAAATTGATAAAAAGTTAATTGCGTATATAAAACATTCTTAATATACTACTTAGAAAAGTCAACCCTTCCACATCACAAAATACACAAGCAGGCTTGTTTGTAAATAGTATGGAACGACCTGGCCGGTCGTTTTAAAATTTTAAGCTTCGTTCGGTGGAGTAAGATCTTTAACAGCTTCATATTAGGTGTATCGACTTGCATATATGGTTGAATTCAGTTACTGGATAATTCAGAGTCGAACTGGAAAAAGGAATCTAGTTTTAGAAGCTTAAGCGATGAAAATTTTACTGGAATTTAACTTTTGTGTAAACAGCTCCGGAAAGAGTTTTGGATGATGTCAGCAGCTTTGTATGGTGATTTTGGACTTAGGCGCGCGTCCGGATTCAGATTTGGAGCTTCATAGGGTAATTTGGAGCATTTCGGCGGAAATTGGAAAAGTTGAAGTTTGAAAAATGGAGAAGTTTGACCCATAGTTGACTTTTGTGATATCGGGGTCAGAATGTGATTCCGAGAATTAGATCAGCTCCGTCATGTCATTTGGGACTTGTCTGCAAAATTTGGCATCATTCCGGGTTGGTTTGATAGGTTTCGACGTGCGTTTTAGAAGTTGGGAGATTTGAAAGTTCATAAGCTCGATTCTTGGTGCGATTCAATGTTTTGGAATTGTTTGATGCGATTTGAGATCTCGAGCAGGTCCGTGTTAGGGTATGGCACTTGTTGGTATGGTTGGACGGACTCCTCGGGACCCGGGCGTGTTTCGAACAAGTTTCGGATGATTTGCATAGTTTTGAACAGGTCTGGTTCTGGTGTTTTTTCACCTGCGACCATGGAGCACAGGTGCGACTCTGCTTCTGTGTGTGCCTGGCCGCTTCTACGGTCAAGAAGGCCTGGGTGATTGCTTTCTTCTGCGGAGGCTGGCCCACAGGTGCGTAGGCCGCTTTTACGGTCCAGCGATCGCACCTGCGATTTATCTCGCTTCTGCGGTTTCCCCTTTTCGCTTTGTGGTCTGCTGGTGTGATTGTAAATCCGCAGATGCGGTCCCAGGCCTAGTTAGCTGATTTTTCAGATGTGGACTCTTTCTCGCAAATGCGATTCCGCAGATGCGTTGCTTGTCCGTAGATGCGAAAGTTCTGGCAGATACATTTAAGTCGAGGGTTTGACCATTTTTTTTCATATTTTGATTTTTAGACTTCGGTTTTGGGAGATTCTTTTTGGGTTTTTCAAGCAAATCGAATGGGTAAGTGTTCTTCACCTAGAATTTAATATATTCCGTGATTTTATCTTTGTTTTTATGATTATTTTGTGTTTTGAGTTGAGAAAAATGTTGGTTTTTGAAGAAAGTTTTCAAAATGAAAAATCATGATATGAAGGACAAAATGGTATCTGATTTTGATAACTTTTATATGGTTGAACTCGTATCGGAATAGGTATTCGGATTTTGTAAAATTGTCGGATTCCTAGGTGCGAGCTCGGTGGTCGACTTTTTGATCGATTTTTGGATTTTGTTAAAGATTGAGACTTTTTGATCCGGAAGAGTTTCTTATGAGTTTTATTTGTGCTTTGAAGTCATTTTGGTTAGATTTGAGCCGTCCGAAGGTCCTTTTACTCGAGAAGCTCATTTTAGAGTATCGGTTTGTCTTCCTTGAGGTAAGTATCTTGCCTAACCTTGTGTGGGGGATTTTTCTTTAGGATTTGAGTCTTCCATGTTGATTGTAATCCGTGTACGCGAGGTGATGAGTGCGTGCTCGGACTTATTTATGGGAAGTTGGCCTTTTAGGGTTCTTAGGTCCTTATATTCACTAAGTATGAAGTTGTTCTTGATATGATTGAGTTTCCTATTTACTAGATTCACCTCTACATACTTTAATTGGAATTGATTTCTTTATGATTCAGTTTTATTACTTATTTGACTCTTATTTGATGTAACTAGAGATTTGTACCTCTCCTATTGTTATGCCATCTTTTCATAACCGTTTGTCTTATTTGAGAATCAATGTTATCTCTCATGAATTTGTTTAGTATTAATTGAAGTTATTATTATCTTTACTTTGCCTATCCTTAAATTTGAAATTGTTGTATATTTTCGTAATTGCCCAATCTTAAAAGAAGTTTAGATATCCAATATTGGGTTGACATGTCCTTATTCGGAATTGTTCGATTCGTGTTAGCTCCCTTATTGTTGTTGGACTATATATGGTGGGATCGTTGTTATATATTATTCTCTTCCTTATTAAACTATTCTGATTTTGCCTAGCATTCTCTACTGTGGTTATTCCTCGTGAGCTAGTTCTACCGTTTCTTGCGATCTAAAGCTATTGGGTTGATTTACTTGTCGCATTCTTGTATTTATTGTCATTGTTGTTGTACCTATTATTTTGATGCATGAGGTTTCTGCCGGGCGGTTGTTGATATTGTGATGCACGAGGTTTTTGCCATGCGAGTAATATTGGGGTTGCACGAGGATCCTTTCGTGCCATTGTTTTTGTTGATATTTGCACATGTGGTGTGAAAAGGCGGGATATATATATATATATATATATATATATATATATATATATATATATGGGGGGAGGGGGGTTGCGCATGTGGTGAGACAAGGTGGGAACATTATAATGCACATGTGGCGAGACAAGGCGGACACTTACTATATTATTATTGCGCACGTGGCGAGACAAGGTGGGCTATGTCGGGGATTGATTGTGATGATTTGTGATGGCCTGGGGGCATTATTGTTGTTGATATTTGTTAAGTGGTACACTTACCTGGGTGAACTTTATCTTGTGAAAGTTGTGAGAAAACATTCTATGTGATGTCCGTTCTTTTCCTTATGCTTAATTGACGATATAGTCTATGTTAGGACACTTGCACAAACATACACGTAGTTAAGCACCCTTATCGTATAAGAGATATTCTTGATGTTGTTGAGTATAGATGCACACTCGTGTTACCTGCCTTTTATGTGAAAATGGCTCTATTGGCACGTGATACATCATCGCGGTTATGAAATGTCATGATGGGCAGGATGCCAAGTGTTAGGGTTCAAGTATTTAGACCCGTAAGTTGTAAATTTTCTGAGGTTCAGTACCTCGTAGAGTTGTGACTAAAACCTAATACGAAAGCGGTCGAAGTTGCTGAGCTACTAATTGTCCTTGTTGTATTTGTGATTTCGGATTTAGGTTGTGTCTCCATTAACTCTTCCACATCATTTTTATGGTATTCCGTTGATACTTGTTGTTCCTTTCTTATTGCAAATTTCCGTAGTGTTAGCCATATTGCATAATCCATATGTAGATGTCATATTCTATAGTTCCTATATGTTACGATCCAAACTCCATCGCAAGTCTTGATGGCGCCCGACACTGTTATCAGACAAGCCAACTCTAATTTAACTAATGGCTTCTTATTATTTTACCAAAACAACACCAACATTTTTCTTAACAGTTAAGCTTTCAAACAGTCAATAATTAACAAGTTTGTAATAATATAAATACATCTCAAAATAATAGTTTACAAGTGTGTGCTAGGAACTAGTGTCACAAGTACTAGGGCAACTAGTAGAATGTACACAAATATCACTATCATACTGCCTAAAACAGAATAAACAGTATATAACCATAACAAAAGAAGAGAACTCCGGTATACTGCTGAATGGCTCATAAGGAGCAGCTCACCGTGAGATCTCGATCAGGAATCAGGAACGCGCGCCGGAAGGGTAACTAGATCCACCTGCCTCAGATCCTGTATAGTTAAGTACAGAAGCGTAATATGAGTACATAAACAATATGTACCCAGCAAGTATCCAGTCTAACCTCGAAGAAGTAGTGACGAGGGTCGACTTGACACATACTAAGGTCAATATCAATAATATTTAACATTTACACTAAGCATGGATTGCATGAATATAATGACAATCTCAGAACAAGGAGAAACAATATATCAATTTCAGTCATGTCATATAGTAATTTGCATTTCGAAGCATTTAAACAAAGTAAATCATGGATGAATTCCGCATAAATAATATGCGCACATTATGCCGAGATCGTACGGGCCCGGTCCAACATAATAATAACTGTGCACTGCCAGAGGGTCGAATGACGCGAACCATAGATGCATCTATTTCTACCGAGGCAATCGGCCCGATCCACAAATAACAATTATTATCAGTAAGCCCACATTGCTCATTTATTGTCAAATAAATTCATACAAGTTCTCAAGTAAGTGCGTACATTCATTTATATTTATTTACAATTTCTAGCATGTCCTAAGTGATCTTAGTATCAAGTAAAATGTAAGCATTTGCAAATATGGCATGATACGGGTCCTAAACTACCCAATTAGCATAATAGTAGCTACGCATGGACTCTCGTTACCACGTACGTACGTAACATCCACAGAGTCACATACATTATTTAATTTACCTAGGGGTTATTTTCCTCTTACGAGGTTAGAAAGGAGACTCACCTTGCTCCAAAGCTTACTTCCATACTTCAATAACACGCTCAAACCCTCAATTCGGAGCCGAACTATCCAAAACTATTCAAACGGGGTAAGAACTAGTCAATACAATCTTAAGAGTTCATAATCGAACTATTAAAGAAATTTTCCAACGCTAAATACAAGTTTCCTAAAATGCATCCCCAACCCACATGCCCGATTCTGGAAATTCTCGAGGGAAGCCCATAACCTAAGGATCAAGAATATATGATTTTTACTTCATTCCATAACAAATTTCATGGCTAAATCTTATTTTTATCAAAACCCTAGGTTTTACTCTAAACCCACAATTTTCACTAATTTACATAGTGTAATCTACCCCTAAACTATATATTAAACTCACATTATATATAAATAACTTACCTCACAGTGCTAGGTTGAAATCCCCTCTTTGGAAGCTCCCAAATCGCCCAAGAAAGGCGAAATGGTTTCCTAGCCACTTAAACTTGTCGGATTTTTTTAAAGCCGATACATAAACTTATAAATTTTTCATTTGAACACTCGAACTCGTTTTTTCCATAACTAATAAAAACATCTGACCATTGACCATGTGCGCGTGTATTGCACATACACATACGTGTCCATCCAATCAGCAAATGACCAATGGATGTCTTACATGTAAGGGCACGAAAAGTCAAGCAGCAACTCCTTCTCTTTGACTGCTTTAGCGTTCTTCTTCATCAACTATTTCAAGCTAATTCCAACACCCCTAGCAACAGAAGAACGCCTATCTCTGCTACGCCTATCTCTGCTCCTTTTTCTTCCCTTCACCACATAACACTCCACCTGATCAATTTTCTTCCTCAATCAAAAGCCGAGGTTGCTGTTTGGAGGTTTCTCGTGGTTCAGTTTCGTAATTTTCTAAATGTTTTAGTTCAATGAATCTATTTCTATACAAAAGCAGAAGCCAACCTTACTTGGAATTTCAGAGAGAATTTGAAGGACCTCCTTATTGAAACTTGAAATTCCCCAGAATCTCTTCTTCTATGCATAATGTTAAGGTCCTTCATTAGACATTTTTAACTAACTGAAGTTCTTATTTACAGGTACTCATGCAATGACATCAAGGGGATTGGTTAAGAAGGACTTCGAGCAGAATATCGAGTTCCTCCACAAGGCTGTTACCATCACCTTGAACATCCAGAAGGAGTATGGAAAGCTTTTAAATGATTTCAATCAACGAACTTGGAAGGGGAAGTTATGGGGAAGTTCAAAACTTAGCTTCAACTCTACAATGACAAAATATACAACTTTCCACCATTTTCACGGTCTGAAAAATGAAAACAAAATTGAAAATGGAGATTCAGATTTTTAAAAATGGAGGAAGGGGGTATTTTGTACTGTTGGGCATTGGGAAGGGGGTTTTCACGCTTCTGTGCGTCGTGTTCCTCAAGCGGGCTGCTGATTAGGACCAACTGACGCCACATGAGCATGATCAATGGTCAAATGTGTTTATTAGTTATGGAAAAAACGAGTTCGAGTGTTTAAATGGGAAAGTTATAAGTTTATGTATCGGCTTTAAAAAACCCGGCAAGTTTAAGTGGCCAGGAAGCCATTTCGCCCCCAAGAAATGAATGAAATGTGTCATTTGACACATTTTCCGTATTGAATGAAGGCAATGCCTTCAGCGACATCCACACCTACGGTTAGGGGACCGCATATGCGATCTCGCTTCTGCGAGGAAAGGTCCGCATCTGCGGAATATGACCGGGCTGGCTGGGGCCGCATCTGCGGTCCCGCTTGTGCAGAAGAGAAGCCACATCTGCAGTTCCTGGGCTCCTCCCCTTGGGTCGCACCTGTGTAGTATTGACCGCTTCTTTGGTCTCGCACCTGCAGGTGGCCAACTGCAGGTGTAGTTATGACAACAACCTGGAGCTTCAACTCCTTCTAAAATTTCCTAATTCAACTTGAGCCTCATCCGATTGACGCTCGGGCCCCCGGGACCTCGCCCGAACATACCGACAAGTTTGAAATTATAAAACAGACTCGCTAGAACCCTCAGAATGCCCGAAACAATGCTAAATCTAAGAATCACCCCTAAAACCAATTGAATCAATCTTAGAACTTCAAGTTCTTCAATTCACATCCAATGTAATGAAACACACTTATACTACTCGGATTGACACCAAATTTTGCATGCAAGTCTTTAATGAGAATACAGAACTATTCCCATTCTCGAAATTTCGTTCAGACCTCGATAAGATAAAAACCCGCTCCAAACCAAATATTTAAGAACTTCAAAATCCATAAGGAATCAACTTCCACTATTAGGCGCCAAAATGCTCCCGGGTCATCCAAAATTCGATCCGGACATACGCCCAAATTTGAAATCACCATACGAACCCGTTAGAACCTTCCAATCCCGATTCAGAGGTCGTTTACTCAAAATGTTGACCGAAGTCAAACTTGGCCTTTTAAGCCAACCTTAAGGAACAAAGTGCTCCGATTTCAACCCAAGCTCTTCCAATCCCGAACCAATCATCCCCGCAAGTCATAAATCAGTAAAAACAAGTATAGGAAGTCTTATTTAAGGAAACAGGGTTCTAGAAAGTAAAACGACCAGTTGGGTCGTTATACTATACTTCTACTTGTTCTGTTTATTAGACCAGTGGGTGTCTTCCACCGAGGTTAGTCTTGATACTTATCAGACACCGCTGTGGTGTGCTCATGCTACACTTTTGTACATGTTTTTTGTATAGATCTAGGTATTGATTGTTAGTAGTTGTGCGGATTTCTTGCCTAAGAGACTCAAGGTAACCCTGCTAGTACGTTCGCAGGCTTCGGAGTCACCTTCCTATTTTGTTTTCACACTGTTGTACTTACTTCCAAACAGTTGTATTTAGAAGTTGTAACGAACTCTGTAGAGCTTATGACTTGTACCACCGGTTTTGGGAATTATAAATTTTGTAGAGATTTCTATATTGAGACTGTTAGACTTTCTTAATTATTGTTGATATTCATTAAATGTTAGGCTTACCTAGTTCCTAAGACTAGGTGCCATCATGAAACCCAACGGAGGAAAAATTGGGTCGTGACATAGTAGCTAACTAATGTCACGATCCAAAAATCCTAACCCGTCGTGATCTTGCCTATCGAGGTACTAGACAAATCGATATTTCCAAAACACTTTCAATATTTAATAGAGTTGAATCCGGCAATTTAAGTCAAATCAGTTTTATACAATTTCAAGTTCAAGTAAAAACCCAGATACACATCTTTCGAAAAATTTCAAAACAATGATAGATAGCAACTAAGTGCAACAACAAATGAAAGCAAGTACAGCCTCTCAGGGCAACAGTCACTCAACTCTTCTCAATAGCTCAATCACTCGGCTCTCAGCCCTCAACACTCACACTCAATAGGTACCTGTGCTCACTGGGGGTGTACAGACTCCGGAGGGGCTCCTTCACCCCAAACACTATATCGCTATGACGTGTAGCCCGATCCATAATATATAAATAGCCATAAGGCTCGTTGTAGCGTGCAACCCGATCCATATATATACACACCCATAAGGCTCATTACGGCGTGCAACCCGATCTATATACATACAGCCCTCAGGCTCGTTGCGGCATGCAACCCGATCTATGTATACACACATAGCTCATAGCTCGGTACTCAGGCCCTATCTCAGTCACCAACCTCTCCAATCCCTCGAGCTCTCAGAAATTATATAAATCAGCCCAAACAGAGATAATAACATGTATCAACAAGGAACAAGAAGAGATGGAGGTATGATACGCAATAAAAATCATGACTGAGTACAAGACCGCAAATAGCAATTAATTCAACAAGCACACAATCTCTGCGGGTCCCAACAATGACATCATATAGCCTAAGCATGATTTCTAACATGGATTTCAGTCCAATTTCTATAACACTGAGAGAAACTTATAGCTAATAACAAGTTATTCCACTTCACAGTTCCACGAGATGGACCAAGTCACAATTCCCATGGTGCACACCCACACGCCCGTCACCTAGCATGTGCGTCACTTCCAAAATAATCACATAGCACAACATCCGGGGTTTCATACCCTCAAGACTAGATTTAAAAATGTTACTTACCTTAATCCGAGCAAAATGCTACTCCAAAATGCCTTTGCCTCGCGAGTCGGCCTCTATATGTCTCGAATCTAGCCACAAGTAGCACAATACAATTAATATAGGCTAAAGGGATCAATTCCATAAGAAAACTACTAAATTAGAGCAAAAATTCGAAATCGACTTAAACCTGGCCCCCTGGCCCACGTCTCGAAATTCGACCAAAGTCGCAAAACCCAAAAGCCCATTCACTCACGAGTCTAACCATACCAAAATTATCAAAATCCGACACCATTGGTTCATCCAAATCCCCAAAATTCACTCTCCAAATCCCTAGCCCTAAACCCCCAAATTTCACCTCAAAAACTAACCAAGTAGGTGTAAAATCAGTGGGGAACATCATTATTGAAGATAAATGGCACAAGGAGCTTAACTCAGTAACCACTTTGAAATCCCTGTCAAAATCCCCCAAAATCCGAGCTCAAGGTGATGAAAATGGTGAAAAGATCTCGAAGTCCCGTATTTATATGTTCTGGCCAAGCCTTTCGCACCTGCAGCCTCTCATCCGCACCTGCGGAACCGCTTCTGTAGTTACTCCTCCGCTTCTGCGAAAAACACTTAAGCCACTAGGCTCACACCTGCGCTCCAGGTCTCGCACCTGCGGAGTCGCTTCTGTGATCCTTTGTCCGCTTCTGCAGAAATGCCCAAACTTTCTCTCTTCGCATTTGCGGGCCATTCTCGCATCTGCAGGGTCGCAAATGCACATCCTTTCTCACAGTTGTGCCCCTGCCCTTCTTGGCCTTTCCCGCTTCTGCGTCCTTCCTCTTCGCTTCTGCGGGCTCACACCTACGATGAAACTTCCGCAGGTGTGATTACACCAGCTGAGTCCAAACTTCAGCAGTCTTCCAACTTCAAAACTTGATCTGTTAACCACTTGAAATAAACCTGAGGCCCTCAGGACCTCAACCATATATACGAATAAGTCCCAAAACATCATATGAACTTAGTCGAATCCTCAAATCACCTCAAACAACATCAAAAACATTAATTTTACACGGATTCAAGCTTAAAGAACTTTGAAATTTGCAACTTCTACAAACGACATCAAAAACCTATCAAATCATGTCTGATTGACCTCAAATTTTGCACACAAGTCATAAATGACACCACAAACCTACTCCATCTTTCGAAAATTCAATTCGAACCCGATATCAAAAAGTTCACTCCTGGTCAAACTTCCCAAAATTCTAACTTTCGACATTTCATGCCTAATTCTACTACAGACCTCCAAATCACAATCCGGACGTTCTCCTAAGTCCAAACTCACCTAACGGAGCTAATGATACCATCAAGATTCAAATTTGAGGTCGTTTACACATAAGCCAACATTTGGTCAACTTTTTCCAACTTAAGCTTTCAATTAAGAGACTAAATGTCTCAATTCATTCTGTAATTACTCCGGATCCGAGCCAACTAACCCCGTAAGTCATAATGCAACTGTAGAACACAAAAGAAGTAGAAAATGGGGGAACAGTGCTACTACTCTCGGAACGACCGGTCGGGTTGTTGCAACTAACATGAGTATTTGTGTTTACCCTCAAAATCGGATAACAATTGAATTTGTAAGTGGTTTTAAGGATATGTGAATTAAATTGATAAAAGGTGATAAATTAAGTTGCAATTGAAAAAAAGTATGATAAAGTAAATTCAAACCACGCGAATTGAACAGTTACAACCTTAGGAGGTGGGCTACCCTTGGACAAAGTGTACTTCGATCAATGTCAAGACACAATTGAATAAGAACTTTAAAGGGAAAGTAGTAGTATATTACTTCTGAATGCATGTAAATCCTGCCTTTATAAGTAATCATACCCCCTTTATATAGCAAGGGAGTGCTACTTTAGGTACAATTCTATAAAATGTAAAAATCTCCTAATCTGTTGATTTGCCGGATCCTTATTGATACGTGCCGAAGTTCCCACCGTAATACTCAACTGGTCTCGGATATTTCGACCTTCTGTTATTTTGGTCTTCTATTGGTTATATTGGCAATGTAACCTCGGGCTCGTTCGGGGTCAGGGTCATGGACCCGATGTTCTTAAGGACAGACATTCCGACCCCATGTTTTTGTTCGATGAGACTCGGGGTCGATATTCAATTCCTTACGCCCCGAGCCCGATCTGTCATGTAGTGGATGAGCCCAATTTTGACCGTATACAGATAGTTCCCTCATTTTTCATAGAGTAAACGACGAGAAACGATATGTGATTCCGATTCTCACCCCGATAATCCGCATCAGAAATGATATAATGGATGAAACGTCTCGTTAGTCACGTCTTAGTGACATTAAATACTTGTCAGTTGCTGGTCAGCCACCCATGGATTTGAACCGTCATTTGGAATTTGAACCGTCGTTTGTAAACTATAAATATCCCCTTCTTCATTCATTCAAACTTTACATCCAAACCTTCTCCACTCTTGTTCCTTTGAAATCTCTGCATTTTCTAGCACTTGTATTCTGATTTATGGAGATATTTGTAAGAACTTTCGCTTGTCTTCATTCGAAATCAAGTGTATCCCTTTAACTTCCTCTTTTTCATCTCTCCCTCCATTTTAAAAGAAATGGCAAAGACTTAAAAAATAGTTCCCCAAAAAGAAGCTACTTATACATCACGATCGGCTATCGAGGAGACTATTCCGCGTACTTCTGTCGAGGACCAGTAACGGAACCCCCTTGAGCACGTTCATACCAGGTGGGTGCTTAGTTGCTGCCGACTTCAAAATCGATAAACCTTCATCCGTACTCGGCCGGTGTGAGAAGGTATCGAGATACATCTGCTCGATCACTAAAGAAATTCTCCCCCAGTCAAAAAGGACTACAACTAGGCCGATAAACATGTGTTGTTTCCCGAACCCGAGGAAGAAATCACCACCCACGTCGAGGGATACTTAAGTGTTTACATTTATCCCTTTACGCTGGGCCAATTAGACCCGGTTATCATCCAGTTCTGCAAAACATACGAGGTATGCCTCACTCAAATTCACCCTTCATTCTAGAGGATCGTGATCCTCTTCCTGTTTTTCGTAAGCAAAATTGATGGATGCTCGTTCATCGTCGACCACCTTATGCACCTATACAGTCCCTAACTCTTTCGGGGGGGGGACTGATTAAACTTGCACGCTGGGATAGTAAAGCCTCATTCTCGAGCATCGATGAAGATTGAGATCAAGGTTGGCTACACCGATTTGTCCGTATGAAGACCTCGGATCTGATCACAACCGAGTACATGCCGTTCCCGGAGAAATGGAACATAAAACATAAGTAAAGTTTTGTTTTTCCCAAAATTTTATTTTTTATTCTCTTTTCCTTCTTTCTTATCGGTGTTTGGTGGCGATGCAGTTGTTGCTCGGGTTCCGAACGCATTCGCTCGACTCAAGGAGTGGGTTGAGGGCATTGTCTCTCAAAAGCCATATTCCGAGCACGCATGGTGCGAACTTTCAAAAGGCCGGTGGGAGGACCATTGTCACGATGAGGTTCCTTTCCTAAGTGAATACACTTGGTTTTCTTTTGTGTTACTGAGTTCTTACTCATTTTGTTTCTCTTTACAGGTCTTTTCAAAGATGTCGTAATAAGACCTCCATTCGGTGACGAGGATATACCCGTCGAGTTTCCCTACTCCGAGACAGGGTAAGGAGAAAAAGGGAAAAAGGGCTCTGAGTGCTCCAAACTCGGAGAAGAAAAAATCAAGGAGGAGGATGGGGCGCAAATCTAAAGAAAGCACCAATTCTCAAGTACCATCATCAGACTCTCTTCGTCGGCTGAGGGATAAATCCGAAGAAGAAGAATAAGAATATAAAAAAGCCTCTAAACTGGTGGCCCACGTTCGGTCGCAGTTCTAGGAACAATGGGCCTCCAAATCAAAGAGAGGCGGGGCTGATCTGCCTAGATCTAGGGAGGTCGACGAGGAGATCATGTTCAGGGCCAATATGGGGGTTGTGGTCAAGGCCAATGTGGAGGCCGTGGTTGAGGCCTCCCGGGATGAGGGTAGCACCCCGAAGGATTTACTTGGTGTGATAGACATCACCGAGTCACCCTCGTTTACTGAGTCTATGATCAACGAGGCTCAAGCAGTGAAACCTCGCCCTACAAAAGGGGCCCATAGAGCGGACGACCCTTTCCACGACTTTTTTGAGGGCGTGGATTCCACCACCATGGAGGACGTCACCGAATTGGGTGAATTAGAGGTGTAGAGGAAGAGTCTGTCATCGGGAACAAGTGGGCCTTCCTCAAGCCAAAAATTAATCGATCGGTTCCCAGCCCCAAGCGTCGATCCTGACCGGAAGAGATCGATTATTATCTTGATTTTGGAGGATACCCGGGTCATTTCTGTCCCCGTAGGGGTGGCCAATTACCTTCGGTGGTTGATGATCGAGGAGGAACAAGCCAAGATGAACGAGATAGAAGCGCCCTACCTATTCAATGAAGCTCAACATGCATTAAATTGGGTAACTTCAAATACCTCTTGATAATTGCTAGTTTGTACTTAGATCAATCTGTAGATGATCATAACTTCTTTCTTTGTGTTTGTAGGATTCGGTACTTCATCACGAGACTTTTTTCTGATATCAGTAAGATCTAAACTAGAATGAGGCCGATATTCGAGGGCTTACTGAGAAGAGAAATGCTTAAAAACTTCTCAACGAGCAAAATGAAGGGGAAGCTAAGAGCCTCCGAGCTGAGCTAGAAATGGCTCGAAAGAAGCATGCCGACCTGGTTGATCAGGTAAGAAGAGTATTTGAGGTTAGTGATGATGAGTCGGACACAATTACTAACGGCCTAAACTCGCAGGTCCAAAAGAACCTTGATCAGATCAAGCAGCTCCAACAAGAGGTGGATGCAGTAAAGGTCGAGGCTGAAGAATAGAAAGGAAGCATGGATCGCTTGGCCTATGAAAAGGAGACTGCTTGGGCTCAACTGGCTTCGGCTGAGGTCCAACTTTGAGTTGTAAAGGAAAAAACCTTGGTGCGGGGCAAAAATATAAAGGGGCTCTAGTCTCAGCTAAATTCGACTGTCTCCAATCGAGAAAATCTGGCCAAGGAGCTTGAGAAGGCCAAGTCGGAGGCCAAGGTGGTTAAAGTCGATGCAGATGAGATGGTGGACGTTTATAAGGACGATTCTGAGGTGGCTTAGGTTCGAGCAAAGGATATCATCGCGCACGCGAAATGGCAATCTCGAAGGGAGGCCCTTGAGGAAATTCATACTCGGGGGTTCAACTTATAGGCTAAGATTGAGAATGCCAAGGAGCTCGAAGCCGAGGCCAAAAGGTTGGCTTATCCCAACGATGATGATGGTTCCGAGGGTTTGAGCGGATCCGAAGGTGGAGAAGACCTCAAGGGGCAGCCCCGGCGAAGACCAGACCACTTAGGCTCCTTACAAATGTTTTTATTTTTTTCTTTTTGTGTTAGCTTTTGGTTAAGGTCGTTTAGCCTTTGTATAAATTTGTATCATGGCCATTTTGACCTTTGTAAAAATCTTTTGATATATATATAAAGCTTCTTTCCCTTCAACAATTTCTAAGTTTTTCATTTTGTTTTGTCATTAATATTCACAAAGATTAAAATGCCTTAGCATGAAATAGTTAGGTTATGCTCAGAAGTTCGAGCAAGCCTTGCCTTCAACATTATTGTTTTTCAAGGCATCGTGGGGGTTAGGTGTGACCGAAAGTTTTACCCCAAAGTACTTATGCTTTTCAAGATTATAGTTTGTCGAAGGTAGCTTTAGAACCGGTTAAGAATTTTTAAGGCTTTGCTGTTTTGATATGGGTCTCGGACGTCTCTGAGCCGTTTTAATTTGGCTATAGCCTATTTAGTTCGGGTGCTTCTCCCTGAGTTATGCGGGCTTGTCTAGGATAACAGTCCCTGAGTGGGGATAGTCGTCACTACTAGAAATCCGGGAAAAAGCGATCGCAAAAAGCGACTAGAGTTGGTCGCTATTGGGCTAAAAAGCGACCAAAAGGTCCTGGTAGCTATATTGATGGTCCCTTTTATCTAGGGACCAAAGTTGGTCGCTAATTAGCGACCAACTTTGGTCTCTAAGCTAAATGGACCAATTTTTTCGGATATTGACTATAGAGACCAACTTTGGTCGCTTTATTAATTTAATAATATAAATTTGGCGACCAAAGTTGGTCTCTAAATATAAAATACATTATTTATTTATTTATTATTAATCATTAAAAAGCGATCAACTTTGGTCTCTAATCCAAATATTATATTTTAAAATCTGGAAACTAGAGACCAATGTTGGTCGCTTTTTTATTCAATTATTTATTTATTTTATTAAACTAGCGACCAACTTTGGTCCCTAAATACATGAATTTAATTTATTTTTTAAATATTAGCGACCAACTTTGGTCGCTATATCACCAGAAATTTTATTTTTTTAATGAAATAGCGACCAAGTTTGGTCGCTTTTTGTAGAAATCTGGGTAAATAGCGACCAACGTTGGTCGCTATTCTCCAGAAAATTATTTTTTTTAACATGAAAAGCGACCAAATAGAGACCAACTTTGGTCGCTTTTCTGTGTATTATTTTGGCAAAAATTGCCTGTTTTGGCAGCTACACCACCTGCCAGTCATACCAAAACCCTAACAAGCAACAACAACAACAATTCCAATAACAATACCAAACAACAACCCAACAACAACAACAACAACAACAACACAAAAACAACATTAAAAGCTACATTAAAACCAAGAAAGTGTAAATTTCAATAGAACTACCAAACTAAGTTAACTCTTATTACAACCCAGTGGAAAACAAATTGTATTTGTCTAGTTCAAATTGTCTAAAATTCATTCATTGTTTGGTACATCATTATCATCACTGTCTGATGAAGTTTCATCATCATCACGGTATTGAGAAGGGTCTACTTGTCGATGACGGGAAGAATGATCACCGGGAGGACGGGACGAACGAGCACGGGGACGGGCAGCCTCTGGCAATGATGGCCGAGATCGGGGAATCGAAAAAGATCCAGCGAGGAGATTTTTGATCTGCTCTTGCATGCTCTGGCACTGAGCGATCACGTCAATATACTGAGCATCTCTAAGCTTTTCTCTTTCTGTGGACGCTTCTAGCTCGGATGTGAGCTTTGTCACAGTCTCTCGCATAGCGGAGAGGCTTTCCCCATCAAGTTGTTCGGCTTGCGATGAAGTCCCTATTCCTTGCATTCCACACCTATAGCGATGGAATGTCTTAGTATGAAGGCCGTATACCTTCCCCCATTTTGGACTGCCTGCAGCCCGCGTCCATAGTCTTTCAACATCCTCAGCCAAAAGTTGGAATGGCGCGCCCGACTCATTAGGTGGTTGGCTGCGTATGAATTCCTCAGCTTCAACTCTGAAGCGATCCTATAAGAAAAAGTAAATTGAATTAGTATTTCAAAATTTATATAAAAGTAAATGAAAATACTTAATGAAAAGTGAAAACTTACATGTACAGTCGAGGCACGTCCCTCGACCCACCTTTCTTGATCCGTCTCTTTCTTCTTCTTCACAATATGAGTCTCCCTGAATAGCTCATCTTGGTTCATCGGACGACCCAACTTCTTTTCCTGAAAACTCATAAATTTTAATTAATAAATAGAATAGATATACTTTGAAAATTAAAATAAATTAAGCAATTACGTACCATTCTTCTTTTTATTGTCCCCTGGCTGACCGCACCTCCAGTGTGCAATGATCCTCCCTTCTCAGATGTGCGAGCTTTCTTTCCCTTTTCACTCTTCTGTAAGAACTCTGCAGTAAGCCATTGCCTTTGCAAATCATCCCAAAACTCCTGAAGCAACCAGCCAGGCTTCTGGTTCAGCTGTCTAGCTATGGAGAAAGAATGCGACAACCGCTTGCGAGCTTTGAGATTAAAATTTGCAGCCACGTCCGCGCTATACTGGTGTTCCCATACACACTTGCTCTGTATTTCAAAAGTTAAATATTATATGGAAATATCATAAATATAAATAATTATACTGCTTAAAAGAACATTTATACCTTAAATTCATTGAAAATTGCCTCCTTCAGTGAGAATGGGAATTCACGCCAAGACGCATAAGGGGCATCATAAAGCTTTCTGGTTGCTTTGGTGATTATCCTCGTAGTAATATTACTCTAGAGAAACCTGCAATTTAATAAATAAAACAAATTAATATCTTAGTAAACACTGTACAAAAAAATAAACATAAAAATAACAAATAACTCTTACCCATCACCCTCAAGGACTATGATGATTCTGCCATACTGATCATAATGCACCTCCTTGTCAGAAGCAGTAGCAGCATCAGCATCATCGTCCGAAACATGTGTATCAGAGGCATGTGTTGAAGGAGTAGGGGGTCAGAGCTACTATCCCGCAAGCGAAGGCCTCCAATAGGTGGAGTCGCTGATGACGATAGATGTGATCCCTATGACTGCGACATAGCTGCACGGATCGCAAGTAGCTGTGATACTGACTGTTGTGACCCGAGTGGCTGTGAACCGACTGGCTGTGACACTGATGGCTGTGATCCATGTGGTTGTGACATGGATCGATGCGATCCATGTGATGTTGCTGGGTGGGATCCACGTGGTAGTGAGGCAGGTGGACTGTATGTCGGACGCACAGTCTGATGGCCCTGTGAAGAAACTCCCGGGGTCTGCATGAAGGTGTAGGGCTGGTGATGTTGTGGCAGCTCAGTATAGCCATGAGGTAGAGGTTGTGGCATAGTGATAGGCAAATCAGAAGATGGTGGAAAAGATTGATGAGTAGTATCTTCTACCTTCCTCTTTTGCTTCCTAGCCTTTTCTCGACCCCGAGAACCACTACCTTCATTGTTACCTCGACCCTTGCCTATCATCTGCAAATATAATACATATTTAGATTGAAACATATAAGGAAACTATCTATAAATGAGAGTTATCGAAGAAACCAACTTTTTAAAGCTCATCGACGTATTCTTCCTCATCAGAGAATTCTTCTTCCTCACTAGTTTGAGCTTCATCAGTTGATTCTTCTTCCTCGTTTTCTATAATTCTTACTTCATTTATATTAACTTCTTCCAATATATGTTCAGGATGTTCCAAATCATTTTCTAAAAGTTTGTCCACTATTTGGTAAACACTGGAGATATCGTTTTGATATGCAACATCCAACACATTCTCGACTTCGACCCTACCTACAGGCTTAGTTTTGATTACAACCCACCAATCGGACTTATTCCGCCGAAATGGATAAGGAGCATAATACACTTGCCTAACATTATGTGCAATTATGAAAGGATCATAGCGATCATACTCCCTCGTATGATTAACCTCAATTATGTTGTATTGATTGTGTACTCTCGTACCTCTTGTTGGATTTGGGTCAAACCACTTGCATCTAAAGAGAATAATTTTCTTAAATGGCCTACCTGAATATTCTAGTTCTATTATTTCTTTGAGCACACCATAATAATCAATATCTCCAACTTGGTTGCCATCACCACCTTGAACCCACACCCCACTGTTGTTGCTTTTTTTATTTTTAGAGCAACCCTCTGTATGAAACTTATAACCATTCACAACGTACTTGGAATATGTTGTGACCTCAACCCCAGGTCCCCAAGATATATCTTTAAAAAATTGATTTACACCATTATTTGGATCATTTACCTACATATTGTTAACAAAATTCATAAGTTAGCATAACTTCCAAACATTATTTACCTACATAGTGTTAGAATATTTTAAGGATATACTTACAAATTATTTGAACCACCTATGAAATGTCGTATATATAGCATCTTGGCCAAATTGACCCACGAAGTGACTGTGACACATCAAATATTTTTAGTAGTTGCATTGAGATGTAATCACAGTAAATTTTATATTTTGATAACTATTAAATCAATACTTACTTGAGAAATGGTACTACTTCGGGACAATTTAGAACCACATTAAGTGTAGCTGACTTGAACTCCATATCACTCAAATTTCTCTTTCTACCATCCTTAGAACATCGGCCTGGTTGATTGAATATGGACATAGGCGGATATAATGGATCATTCGTAAGGCCGACCGTGTGCCTATTGGGCCTATTCCTAGCACATGGCACGTTGCTCTCAAAATAATAAGAACAAAAATGAGCAGTTTCCTTTGCAAGATAAGCTTCACATATAGATCCTTCAATTCTATTCCTCTGCTTAACAAATTGTTTGCATTTGCCAATTGTCCTACATAATTTCAGGTTAGCCAAGAGCATTCAAATAAAACAGAAAATTATATATGGACTATAATATTACCTCTTAAAGGGATACATCCATCTGCATTGAACAGGCCCTCCAAGTCGTGCCTCGTGTACAAGGTGGATTGGAAGGTGTTCCATCACATCAAAAAACCCACATGGAAATATCTTTTCCATCTTACCCGAAGTTACACGAATGTTCTGATCCATCCGACGTAAGTTTTCTTCCCTTAATGTGGAAGAACACAAGTCTTTGAAAAACAAATTAATCTCAGTGATGAGTTTCCAGATTCTTTCAGGCAAACCAGAAAACGCAATAGGCACTAACGTCTCCATGAAAACATGACAGTCATGACTTTTCAAATGGCTCAACTTCCCTACCTCCATATCAACTTTTTTCTCAAAATTCAACGCATAACCCTCAGGCATCTTCAATTTCGTTACCCAATCACAAATCTGCCATCTTTCCTCCAAAGTGAATGTGTAACTTGCTTTGGGCTTGAATAACTTACCATTATTTGCTGTCTGCAAGTGTAATTCAGGCCGCTTGCAATATTCTTGTAAGTCCATTCTAGCCTTCGGGTTATCCTTTGTCTTACCTTTAACATCCATCACTGTGTTGAACAAATTGTCAAAATAATTCTTCTCAATATGCATGACATCAAGGTTGTGACGGAGATTATCCTTCCAATAAGGCAACTTCCAAAATATACTCTATTTGGTCCAATTATGAGTAACACCGTATCCGGGGAATCTATGCGATGGAACTTCAGTAACTTTACTGAAGTTCTGGACCCTCTCCCAAATTTTATCACCTGAAAGTATCGGAGGTGGATAATCATATTCCAGTTTATTCTTTTTGAAAGCATTTTTCATCCTTCTAAACTCATGACCCTCAGGCAAGAATTGACGATGACAATCAAACCATGATTGCTTTCGGCCATGTTTCAAAGTGAACGCTTTACTATTTTCCATGCAGTAAGGACAAGCTAGCTTCCCAGCAGTCATCCACCCAAACAACATTCCATACGCAGGAAAATCATTAATTGTCCATATTAAATTAGCACGCAAATTGAAATTCTGCTTGGTTGATATGTCATATGTTTCAACACCACCGTACCACAATTGTTTTAGCTCATCAATCAAAGGTTGAAAATATACATCTATCAAACTTTTGGGATTACGTGGACCGGGGATAATACAATTTAAGAATATATATGGACTAGTCATGCACAACTTGGGTGGTAGATTATAAGGTGTAAGAAAGACAGGCCAACATGAATACGGTGTCGCAGATATAGAAAAAGGCGTGAAGCCATCCGCACACAGACCTAACCGAATGTTCCTTGGTTCACTAGAAAAATATGGATATGTCCTATCAAAGTGCTTCCAAGCTTCTCCATCTGAAGGATGGCACATAACACCAGGTGGTCTTCTATTTTCAAAGTACCATCTCATATGAGGAGCAGAACTCATCGACGCATATAACCTCTTTAGCCTAGGTATAAGAGGTAAATAATGCATCGCCTTGATAGCGACCATCTTCCCGTTGGAAAACCTCTTGAAACGAGACTTTCCGCAAAATTTACAACTGCTTAAATTTGCATCATCTTTATAATATAACATGCAACCATCTTCACAACAATCAATTCCCATTGACGAAAGTCCTAACTTAGAAACTAATCTCTTTGCCTTATAGAAATCACCAGGTAATTCGATTTCCTCGTCAACTAGTTCACGCATAAGGTCAATGAAAGAATCCATGGCTGCTTGAGAAATATTCCAATCAAATTTGATACTTAGTAATCTAACTGCAACAGACAACTCAGAGTGCGGACGTCCTTCACGTAGTGGATGACTAGCTTCCTCTAACTATTCATAAAAATGTCTTGCTTCATCATTAGGAGTTTGTTCAACATTTTCGTTGAGCTCACCCCCAAAGTGCATTCCAAAAGCATTCACAACCATATCATGAATTCTGGAATCACTATTTCTATTCTCCCTCGACCTACTACTTTCACCAACAACCATATTATGAAATATCCCATGGCTACCATCCATCTCTCCATGATTAGTCCACACAAAGTAATTCGCTATAAATCCCACCATATAACTTCCTCCGGTTTTTTAAACTTCATACAGTCGCACTTAACACAAGGGCACCTAATTACTCCTTCTTTTATGTATGGCGGAAGTGACATTGTATGTCTAATAAAGTCCTCAACCCCTTATACAAAATCCTCCCGCAATCCCCGCCGATTAGGATAATTCCTATTGTACATCCAAGAACGATGTTCCATATATTTAAATAAAGCAAGAACAAATTAAATTAGTTAATTCATAGCCTAATCTTTTTTTACTTAACTAAAAGTCCAATTCATATCCTATTATTGTTGCTTCATAAAATGAAATTTAACCCCATATATAAATTAGTCTACCTAAATAGTAAATTTATTTGAACCCTAAAAGTATTAATAAGAACCCTAAAAATTGTAAATAATATATAACATGGAGAAATTCAACCCTAACATGGAATTAACTTTGAACTAAACATAGTTGAACAAATAATATATAACTTTGAACCCTAATATATTGGAATTGAACCCCTAAAATCACTGTTTTTCGGAAAAATAAAAGAAAGGAGAGAGAAACTAACCTTGGGAGTGGAGGTCACCGGAATTTGCTGCTGCCGTCAGGGGTCGCCGGTGGCGGGGGTGTCGCTGCTGCTGGAAGTCGGAGGGGGGAAGGGGTTTTGAGTGTTAGAGGAGAAAGATTTTAATTTGGGGAATAATTTTGAAAGAGTGGACCTGAAACCCGTTTTGGCTCCTGTTAAAAAAAATAGCGACCAAACTTGGTCGCTATTTTGGTAGCCAAATTATTTTTGACTGTTTGACCAAAATAGCGACCAACGTTGGCCGCCATTTTTGACCGTTTGACCAAAATGGCGACCAACTTTGTTCGCTATATTTGAAAATAAATAAATAAAATAATTATTTTCCTCTTTTATATATATATCCTACAAAAGCGACCAACTTTGGTCGCCTTTTGGTCAAACGGTCAAAAATGGCGACCAACGTTGGTCGCTATTTGGGTCAAACAGTCTATACTTAGTGCATAGTATAGCGTAAGTATATTATATATATATATATATATATATAAGCTATATTCGATACGGTATTACCTAATACACTTATACTTAGTGCATAGTATAGCGTAAGTACATATATTATATATATATAAGCTATATTCGATACAGTATTACCTAATACACTTATACTTAGTGCATAGTATAGCGTAAATACATATATTATATATATATATAAGTTGTATTCGATATAGTATTACCTAATACACTTATACTTAGTGCATAGTATAGCGTAAGTACATATTATATATATATATATATATATATATATATATATATATATATATATATATATATAAGCTGTATTCGATATAGTATTACCTAATACACTTATACTTAGTGCATAGTATAGCGTAAGTACATATATTATATATATAAGCTATATTCGATACAGTATTACCTAATATACTTATACTTAGTGCATAGTATAGCGTAAGTACATATATATTATATATATATATAAGCTATATTCGATACAGTATTACCTAATACACTTATACTTAGTGTATGGTATAGCGTAAGTACATATATTATATATATATAAGCTGTATTCGATACAGTATTACCTAATACACTTATACTTAGTGCATAGTATATAGCGTAAGTATATATATATATATATATATATATATTCGATACAGTATTTTCTAATACACTTATACTTAGTGCATAGTATAGCATAAGTACATATATTATATATATAAGCTATATTCGATACAGTATTACCTAATACTCTTATACTTAGTGCATAATATATAGCGTAAGTATATATATATTATATATATAGACACACACGCCCGCTTCGTAGTACTATTCATCCATTGTATTACAAAAGTGTTAACGACTTACATTTATATTATTTACATAGTAAATACAAAAGTGATTTTTAATTTTGACCATATAGAGACCAACTTTGGTCGCTAACTGTAAATGAATTTAATTTAGCGACCAAAGTTGGTCACTAACAGTACATGAATTTAATTTAGCGACCAAATTTGGTCACTAAATTTTAATCAGATTTATTTATATTTTATATAATATTTAAATTAATAATAAAAATTATTAAACGTTAGAACTGGGTCCCACATTGGCGACCAACGTTGGTCTCTATTTTATTAAGCGACCAACTTTGGTCACTAGCTTTTGAATTATATTTATTTATATTTTAATTTTTTTTAAAAATAAATATATATTTATTAAAATATTATAACTGGGTCCCATGTTAGCGACCAATGTTGGATGCTATCAACTTATCCTTCAATTAGTGACCAACATTGGTCGCAAGTTTTAAATTATATATATTTATATTTTATAAGTTTTATAAAATAATAATAAAATTATTAACAAATTTAATGTGGGTCCCACTTTAGCGACCAATATTGGTCGCTAATCTCAGTATATATTTGACCAAGCAAGTCTGACCAGTCCAGTCAACAATTTGACTAAATTTGCGGCCAAATAGCGACCAACTTTGGTCGCTAAAGTATTTCAAATATTTTTTTAATTATTTTCGGCAGTTTGACGACCAACTTTGGTCGCTAATTTTTGGTCGCTTTTTACAGGAATTCTAGTAGTGCGTTGCCTAATAGGTCTTGTGCCCCTAGCTCCGATAGCCCGGACCGTCCAAGTTTGTTCTCGGGCGGCAGTCCCTGAGTGAGAGTGATTGTTCGAACTCGTATTAAGGTGGCCCTTGGGCTTGGTACCTTTAGGGGATCGGATGTAGGAAATTCCTTGAGAAATGCAAGAAAATTTTTAAAGGACAAGATATTTATTCGCAAGGAAGAGACTTCTTTTTATGCTTATGCATAATAGTTATACATGTGTACATGCTTTGTGCTATGACTTAAGCAATCTATGCGGGCAAGGTTCATTTGACCGCTTGGACCTTACAATAAATCCTATCTATCGAAACCCTTTAATTACGAAGTTTCTTTCCTTTCTAAAGTCGATATCCGGGGGTAATGCCCCCTAGTATTCGAGGTTGATCATAGAGAGAAGAATCAGATACTATTGATGCAATTTTTGACACCGGTTCATGACTGGCTTTCTATTCTAAGTTAGCAAGATCTATTGTTGCCTTGTTTAGAACCTCGCCGAAAAATCAATTTGGGACAAAACCTGTTCAAGGAAAAAAGAGTGCAACGCGTGCCTTCAGACTTAAAAATTTATACCGCTTCTTGTTGGTTACCTGCAAGTGTTAGTTCAAAAATAAGTAAAAAAGAAATGAATGGGGTCATACCTTAGCAGTAGTATCGCTTCAAGTGAGTTTTGTTCCAGTTATTCGGTAGCCGTTCACCGTTTATTTCCCCGAGTTTGTTCGATCCTTTTCCGGTGATCTCGAGAATTTTGTATGGTCCTTCCCAGCTCGGCCCCAGCTTCCCTTTGTTCGGGTTTCGGGTGTTTAGTGTGACCTTCCTTAGTACTAAGTCCCCAATTTTTAAGTTAGAAGGTTAGCCCTTCGATTGTAATATCTCTCGATCTGCTATTTTTGGGTGGCCAACTGGACAAAGGCGGTCTCACACCTTTCATCTAATAGCTCCAGGCTCGTACTCATGGCCTCTTCATTTCATTCCTTTAAAACATATCAAAATCTGATACTTGGTTCTCCGACTTCAAGCGGTATTATATCTTCAGCGCCATAAACCAATGAGAACGTGGTGGCCCCGGTACTGGACTTCGAGGTTGTACGGTACGCCCATAGGACTTCCGGTAGGATTTCCTTCCATTCTTCTTTGGTGTCGGTTAACCTCTTTTTGAGGTTTTGGAGTATGGTTTTCTTTGTCGATTCTACTTGTCTGTTCCCACTAGGGTGATAAGATGTTGATAGGATCCTTTTGATCTTATGGTCTTTGAGAAATTTGGTCGCTTTGCTGACGATAAATTGTTTCTCGTTGTCGCACACAATTTCGGATGGCATTCCGAACCGACATATGATATCGTCCCAAATTAAGTCGATGACTTCATTCTCCCTGACCTTCTCGTACGCCTGGGCTTCCACCCACTCAGAAAAATAGTTAGTCATAAACATTATAAATTGAGCCTTACCGGATGCCCATAGAAAAGGGACAACGATGTACATTCCCCATTTCATGAATGGCCATGGTGACAAAACCGAATGCAGCAGCTCCCCGAGTTGGTGAATCATCAAAGCATGTCTTTGACATTCATCACATTTTCGTACAAATTCCTTAGCGTCCTTTTCCAGGTCATCCAGTAGTAACCCGCTCTGATTACCTTTCAGATCAATGATTCGGCACCTGAATGATTTCCGCAGGTGCACTCGTGAACTTCCCTCGGGATATACTCGGTATCTCTCGATCCCAAAAATATTGCTAGTGGGCCATCGAACATTTTTCTGAACAGGGTTCCGTCTGTGAGCACCTAATTTTTGCCTTACATGAAAATAACTCCTAAAAATAGACCAAAATAATTTTAATTGATTTTTAGGAATTTTTCTTTATTTAGTTGCATTTCATGCATTTTTAATATTGTAAAATCATAGAAAAATCATAAAAATTGTCACGTTTTAATTTCATGCTATCTTAGGTTTAATTTGTATTTAGGAATTAATTATATTGCCATATGCATCTTTTGCATAACTAAAAATAAAAAACAATTGCATTCTTAGGTTAATTAATTAATTAGTTGCATTAATCCATCAATAAGCAAAATAAATAAATAGGCTAGCCATATAAAAATTAGATTAAACTAAATTATAGTTTAAAATGGCTAACATTGCAAAAATCAGGGAAAAGAAAGAAAGGGTTTTGATTTGGTCTTGTTTTGAATTTGAGCTAAATTCATTTTTGATGGCTCAATTCCCTCAAAAATGCCCAGCCCACCTCTCTAACCTACCCAAACCCCCTACCCTTTTTAATTAAAAAACCTAGACATTAAAAAGGGAACCCAGACATAGAGGGATCAGATTTTGGAGAGCTAATCTAGACCTAGAACAAAATAATGAGACCCCCCCCCATCCGAGAGCAAAAAAAAGCGCCGTTACACTCCTTTTTCTGAACATCTTCAACACACAATAATCAAAAACCTCCCTTGTTGAAAAAAAAATGGCGCAGAGAAAAAAATGGCAGCCATTGCCAAGGCCAGTCATTGCCAAGATCTTCTTCTTGTTTGTTTTCATAATCAAAAAGAGAAAGAAACACACACACAAAAAAAACAAAAACAAAAGCAACACATACACATACACCAAAAACAAAAAGAAAAGAATGGCCACCCCATCCTCTCAAAAGCTCGTAGAAATTTACTACCTTTGTTTTCCATTTTCAATTCAAAAAAATACCAAAAAATCTAAGCAAGCAAATTGTTGTTCATTTTGATTTTGAATTTCGAGTTTGGCTTAAAAAACAAATGGAATTCAATTGAGGTTGAGGTCGATTCGATTTTATCCGTATGAAGTCCGCTCGTGGTTCCGTCCGAATTTCTGTCAGACTTGAGTTCCAGCTATAGCGTTTGGTTCATTTTCTCGTGTAATTGCTGAGAATTTCAGTCTATCTGAGTCTAATTTTTAGGTCCATCCCTTTTTTTACTGTTCTTGTGAATTTCGTGATTGAAATATAATATGAGTCTATAACGTAATTTTTATATGGTCTGTAACTAAGTTCGAGCGTAGAGCTCAGTTTTGATTCACTAATTTGAGTGCTTTTAGCTGGTCTATATGTTTAATGAGTTATATGTTTCTCCTTTATTTTCAATTATACTTTTGAAGTATTAAAATATTTTGGAGCTATTATGATGCGCATCTGTTTCGGCTTGTATGTTGACCGGCTTCTAGAATAGAAAAAAATCAAAAAAAGAAGAAGAGAAAATCAAAGAAAAACAAGAGTGAGAGGTAGGTATTTGAAAATCCTGAAACTCTGCTGAAATTCTGAAAAAAAAACGAAAAAGAAAAAGAAAAGTCATTCCAAAATGAGCCAAAAGTTTCAATTGTCATATTTTCCTGTTGCGCCAAAACTGACCAAACTACGCGGGTCTGATTCTCACCGGATGTTAGATACGTAGACAAACTTCATCGGTTCAGGCCCCCAATTTTTAAAAATCCAAAAATATTTTCCTTTAATTACTTCTTTAGAAGCATGTCCTTAGAAAATTTAAAAAAAAAAGGATTTTTGAACTCAAAAAAATATTTTCCTTCTTTCTGAAGTCTTTCAAACGAAAAAAAAAGAAATAAAAAGAAAAATCAATAAAAAAATTAAAATCCAAAATACGGGTTTCCTTTATATTGAAGTATTTTTCCCAAAAATTAAAAAAAAAATCAGAAAAAAAGAGAAAGAAGAAAAAAAATTCCTTGTTCTTTTGTAAATGTCAAAAAAAAATTGAAGTCCAAAAATATTTTCGTTTTTTCTTTAGAAGTACTTTTGTAAATTTTAAGAAAAAAATAAAAACAATAAAACTCAGAAATCCAAATTATCTTAATTAAAAAGTCCCTCTTTCGAAAAGTAAGAGGCAACATCCAAAATCCAAAAAAATATTTTCTTTCTTCTTTAGAATAAGAGAAAACAATTGAAAATTCAAATGAAAATATTTTCCTTTTACTTTTGAAATTCCCAAAGTTCAAATCAAAAGAAAAGGAATTTTCAGAAGTCTTTCTTTCAAAAAATAATTAAAAAAAGAGTTAAAATCAAAAATCCAAAAAATTTTGGTGTTTGGTTTTGTTGGTAGTCTAGCCTTCCCTGCTTCACAAGATCTAAAGGCGCAGATGGCCTCCGCATGCAATCTACCAATCATCGGTCCTGAGGATAGCCCGGCATCGGCTATTCTAAAGCTAGAATCAGCAGCTGCTGAAGAGAATAAGATGTTGCGTCTCGACATATTGAAAATGTGGGACGCCTGGTCTAATGGTAGAGAACCGCCAAGTGCAATCCCTGGGTTCCCTGAGTTGATCCCCAGGTCAGGTGATGTTACCAACACCCCTGTGCCTAACCCGCTCATCCCATGCGGGCACTCTCCAATGACGTCCAATGTTCTTGGCATGCCTTCTGTGGTTCGCCCCCATGCGCCAGTTTCCAGGGCACCTCCAATATTGTTCTCTGCAACACCAGTCTGCACCGGAGCATAACCAACTTTACCACGGCCGTATGTTGAGCCTCCAATATTCACCTTTCAGGGTCCACAACTTCAATCAGAAATAATATATGTGACCTCGTACTCTTTCACTCAACCTCCGCAATATGATCTCTCGGGGGAGCAAGAAAAGGTTGTTAAAATCTCGAGCGAGAGGAAATGGCTCGGAAGATGAGGATCCTGGAACAAAGCCTGAAAAACGTGCAAAGTCTGAGTGGCCAAAAGAGTGTATCATACTCTGACCTCTATAATTCCCCATGTCCACTTGCCAGCTGGCTTCAAGATGCCAAAATTTGAAAAGTACAACAAGCATGGAGGCCCGATTGCTCACCTGAAACGATATTGTAACTAGTTGAGAGGCGCTGTTGGAAAAGAGGAGCTGCTAATGGCCAGTTTTGGGGAATACCTCACCGGAATCGCTTATGAGTGGTATACAGATCAAGAAATTACTCATTGGCACGTGTGGGACGATATGGCCCGAGATTTGGTCCGCCAGTTCCAGTATAATGTGGACATCGCTCCCGACAGAAATACTTTGTCCAATTTGAAAAAGAACACTATGGAAAGCTTCTGTGAATATGTTGGCAAATGGTGTGAGCAAGCTGCCAGGGTAAAGCCTTCAAATAGACCAAATTGAAATGGTCACGGTCTTTCTACAGGCCCAAGAAGCGAACTACTTCCAGAACATGATGTCCGTTATGGGTAAGTCGTTCGCTGAGGCTATCAAAATTGGGGAAATGGTTGAAAACAGTTTGAAAACGGGTCGAATTTTGAGTCATGCTGCTTTTAAGGCCACATCACAGGCTGCTCAGAATGGTTCGGAGGGTTTGATGAACAACAATGGAAGTGAAGAGGGAGCCATGATAGCTTCTAGCTCGAGGGGGGACCGCAGGTCATTCAGCCAATCATATGTGCCTCCTATGGTCCCACCACACTATTATCCCCTTCAAGATGATGCTTATGCCGTGGCACCGCCTCCCTATGCAGTGATGAACGTGCAGCCCTACCTACGGTCACAACATTATCCACAAAATCGAGCTCCGCCTCCTAGAAATGCCCATCCTTACCAAGCTCCATATAATCCTCAACCTAATGATCCCCAATACAATCCTCGCCCAAGAGAGCCTTTCAGAAAGAATCAGTTCACCCCTATTGGTGAATCTTATTCAAGCTTGTTCTAAAAGCTAATCAGGCTAAATCTATTGCAGCCAGTGGCCCCGAACCAGCCAAACCCCGAGTCCCCCTCGCACTGAGCTGATGCTAGATGTGAATACCACTCTGGAGCAGTGGGACATAGTATAGAGGACTGTTGGACCCTCAAAAGGGCAGTTGAAGATTTGATTAAAGATGAAAGAATTATTTTTTGGGATGAAGAAGCTCCTTATGTGATGCACAATCTTTTGTCTGCCACAACATAGGGCCAATAGTCGAAATGATTTGTGGTGATGAGGAATTTGATACGGCACTGAAGGCCATTACATCCATTGCCGAGACAGAAGAAAATCCAAAAAATGGTCGCCAAGCATGAAAGTTCCTTATCAGGCGGGAGTCTTAGTAGCCAGTCTTGCTATCCTTTCTGCGTCCGGATTATCTCAGGGTGTAATCCGGATGTTTTACTTTATTGTCTTACTTTCCGATGTAAACCCTTCTATTTTCAAAAATCGAAAAAATCAAAAATCAAAAAATCAAATGAAATTAATATTTCATTGTCCAGGAATGTCTCTTTTCTTAATCTTGTCATTTTTCTTATTCTCTTTTTAGTTCTGTTAAATGCAGATTTCAATAACATGACATGCTTGCGGACTTCATGCCCAGATCTTGAAACGTTGTCAGACCTCGAAATAATGAATCAAGAATTAGATCATAATAAAGATAAGTTTAAGGAAATAAAACAAAGAGTTGGAACAACTGAAGGAAAATTGGTTCCAGATTGAAAAGGTCCATACATTGCAACAAGAGTACTGCCAAAAGAGTGCGGTATACTTGGGACACATCGAAGGAAATGTCCTTGAAACAACTATCAATGCAAATGCAGTCAAAAGGTACTATGTTTGATCCTCCATATATTATTAATATTCTCCGGTTGGGATGACGAAGGCTTTCATTCTCGCTACCCAAACACCATTAACCCTTTTATAAACCATTTGAGCCGATTATTCTTCTTTGATTACCCTCTTTAGAACCTGAAAGTGTTGTTGAAAAAAATTGAAAAAAATGAAATGAAAAATAAAAAAAATAATAAAAAAAGAAGAAGAAAAAGAATGATACAAAAAAAGGGGGAAGAAAAGACAAAGAAAATGAAATGAAAAAATGAAAAAGAGAGGAAAAAGGAAAGGAAAAAGAAAGAAGAAAACAAAACAAAACAGAAAAACAAAAGAAAATGAAAAACAAAGTTACACCAAAACTACGTTCGACTTGATTCCGAAAGGATACGTAGGCAGCCTCTCTAGGGTTCAGTCACACCAAAATAAAAATCCAAATTCCCCTAAAAGTGAAACTGGGGCAGATGGTTCGGCGATGGGTTCGCCTAAAAGGTTACAAGGTTGTAATTCAATCCTAATGTTTTTTACCCCAAAACCCTGTTCAAGTTCTTCTGATCAATCGGCAAAGAGGTTCAAAATGGGAGAATAGAGCTGCTTGGATTCGATGCAATCAAAATGAGAGAAATAAAATGATAGAGTCTTATTGGCGGAAACCCACAGGGGCACCGTGAGACGACAATATGTAGAGAAATAAAATGAGAGTGTCTTATTGGTGAAAACCCACACGGACACCGTAAGGCGATGGTAAGCATAGGAATTGAAAATGAGAGAGTCTTGTTAGTAAAAACTCACAAAGAGCACTATAAGGCGATGGTGAGAAGAAAAATGAGAGAGGTCAGCTCGTGAAAACCTGCAAAGGACGCCCCTGATCAAAAAAAGGATCCTCACTGCCATCGGCATCGACAAAGTCCTGGCAAGGTTTCTCGATTTGAGGCAAAAGTTGTGATGAATTTCTGAGAGTCAGACGGTATACACAGATCAGGCATCCAATCCAAAAGGCATGTCATATTCATTGAAGTCCGTATGTACTCTAGATAAGTCCTTCTTTCCTTTCCCCGAAAGGGACACTTCTTGTTTTAAACTCATTCTCCATTCCATTGTTTGTTTTCTTTTAATCCCTTTCGGTCTAACTCTATTTCGAAACTAAGACAAAGAAAGGATGGTAAGACTGATTTACAGGGTTCTCATTTGACACTAGCTAATATGCAAAAAGGGCACCCAACCTCGTCAGGGGCATCAAGTCGACCTCGACTAGCCATGGCGGCCGATGCTTCGAAATCAAAACTTTTGGAAGGAGAAAATCAAATTGAAGTGCCTATAAAGGAAAATGAAGTTGAAAAGGTTGAGTACCATGTGGTTAAATGTCTCGGCAAAAGTTTGAAAAGCCAAGGCATCCAAATGCTCTAAAATTGAAGTTGGAAGAAAGAATCCAGAAATGAAAGGCCTATGAAGGCGAAACAAAGTTGGAAAAGGTTAAGTCCCACACGACTAGCCGTTGCAACAAAATATGAGGAGCCAAAAGTTCCCCAATGCTCCGAAGTTAAATACCAAAAAGAAAAAGAAAAAAGAAGAAAAAAAAAGAGAACAAAAAGAAAAAGAAGTCAGAAGGGAAAGGCCTACGAAGGCGAAATAAAGTCGATAAGGTTGAGTTCCACCGACCAACCATCATGGCAAAGTCTGGAAAAGCCAGAGTTTTCTCCAGGGTCAGAAATGCAATCGGTATTCAAGAAACAACTAGTTGTAGATAAAAGGGGCCGAGATCAAGTGTTTGAAATAATCAAGGCCACAAGACCAACCGCCATTTTAAACTGACAAATTGTTCTTTAATTTGAAAACAGGAAAATAGGTGCAGTCCAAAATAACCTTGCAAGAAGAAGGTGCAATAAAAGCAAGGCACGCAAAAACCAAAACGGTTCTGCAGCAAAAGTTGACCCAAAAAGGGAAGTCCTTTTTTAAACTCTTCATTCATTCTTCAAAATAAAATGAAAAAAAAAGAAAAAGAAAAAGAAAGAAGAAGAAGAAGAAAGAAAGAAAGAAAAGAAGAAGAAAAATTCAAAATCATGGTAGCCTAGGGTCCCCAATCGCTAGCTACGTTTTTCCAACATAGGGTCTCATTCCTTAGTCGCTGCCAGCATAACCTGGTAGTCTTTTCCAGTATAGGGTCCCACTCCCTAGTTGATCCCCGGCATAACCTGTGGACTTTTTTCGGCACAACCTGAAGACCTCCCCGACATAACCCGAGGACCTTTCCGGCATAACCCGAGGACTTTCCCGGCGTAACCCGTGAACCTCCCTGGCATAACCCGAGGACCTTTTTCCGGCGTAACCCGTGGACCTCCCTGGCATAACCCGAGGACATTTTCCAGCATAACCCGATGACTTTCCCGACATAACCTGTGGACCTCCCCGGCATAACCCGATGACTTTCCCGGCATAACCCGTGTACCTCCCCGGCATAACCCGAGGACCTTTTCCGGCATAACCCGATGACTTTCCCGGCATAACCCGTGTACCTCCCCGGCATAACCCGAGGACCTTTTCCATCATAACCCGATGACCTTCCCCAGAATAACCCAATGACCTTCCCCGACATAACTCGTAGTTGATAGGTTTAGTTAGTCTTTTTCATTTAGATTTTGATGTAAATGGAGTTTCGGTCAAACATTTTCAAAAAGCTTCCTGATTTCTTTATAGCCAAGGATATGTAGGCAACCTCCGAAGCAAGGTTCGGTCAAACATTTTCAAAATGCTTCCAAATGGAGTTTCAAACGGGCAAAAATTGCTCGTAATTGCTCACTTTATCTTTGCCCGAAAACTTTTCATATTTCCGAGCAAAGAGGGGCAGCTGTGAGCACCTAATTTTTGCCCTACATGAAAATAACTCCTAAAAATAGACCAAGATAATTTTAATTGATTTTTAGGAGTTTTTCTTTATTTAGTTGCATTTCATGCATTTTTATTATTGTAAAATCATAGAAAAATCATAAAAATTGTCACGTTTTAATTTCATGCTATCTTAGGTTTAATTTGCATTTAGGAATTAATTATATTGCCATATGCATCTTTTACATAACTAAAAATATAAAAAAATTGCATTCTTAGGTTAATTAATTAATTAGTTACATTAATCCATCATTAGGCAAAATAAATAAATAGGCTAGCCATATAAAAATTAGATTAAACTAAATTATAGTTTAAAATGGCTAACATTGCAAAAATCAAGGAAAAGAAAGAAAGGGTTTTGATTTGGTCTTGTTTTGAATTTGGGCTAAATTCATTTCTGTTCCGTCACGGCCCTGGTTCGCCCTCCGTGAACCATCATGACGTCACCTAGTCTCTACGACTAGGTAAGCTTAACAATGCGGAAAATAAACCAACTTGCGGAAGAAATAATAAAACCCGAAATAGTAAAATAAAACAGTGTTTAAAAGTGCCGCTCGGCATGCACAATATCAACTCTCGAAAACTAAATACATTTCCCAAAACCCAGAATCTCATGATCACAAGCCTTTGAATATCTACAAGTATCTAACTCCAGAATATCTAACAAAGGAAAGAAAATACAAAAGGGCTAATACTTAAAAGGGGGAGTAGAAAGGGACTCTTCGGTCTGCGGACGCGGCAGATATACCTCGGAGTCTCTACAAGCGCCTCATCTCAAGCGTGATAAGTCTGAGTGGAGGTACCTGGATCTGCACATGAAAAACATGTACAAAAAGGGCATGAGTACACCATAGTGGTACTCAGTAAGTGCCAAGCCTAACCTCGATCGGGTAGTGACGAGGAAGGTCAGGGACTTACTGAGATTAAATGAAACATAAGGTATGACAACATATGATAAAGCAGTACAGTTGAATGATAACAATAAGAATTAATACAGGATAATAAGGATAACAACAACTTAAACAGAGGCAAAAACAATCACAAGGAATACCACTCTTCACAAAGCTGATAATCGGGGATGTCTCAGTATCCCAAGGATCTCTTAGTACCCTCAATGTATGCCAGGGATATCTTGGTATCCTCAATACATGCTAGGGATCTCTTGGTATCCCAAGGATCCCTTGGTATCCTCAATATATACTAGGGATCTCTTGGTATCCTCAATATACATGCTAGGGATCTCTCGGTATTCCGCACCTCAGCTCAGATCATAAATACATGCAGGGGATCTCCCAAGATGCCGTCCGGTAGTCCTAAAGTAAAACACACAGCAACAACACAAAGAATACTCAATTAAGCTCAATTTCGTACCAAGTAAAACAGGTAATTCGAACCTATCATGCTTCACATAATACAACTAAGGCAGTTTAAGCAATAAAGCAATTAAGTTGATTAAACATGCTTTTCTAAGCTAACAACAGGCTTAAATTTCAAGTAGAGTAAGCAGGAAAAGGAAAACACAATTAAAGCTACTTTAGTGAAAATAGGTTTTTCAACAATTAGCACAAGTGCGCACTCGTCACCTCACGTACAAGGCATTTCAATTACCACAATACCAAATCCTAAGGGGAATGTCCCCCACACAAGGTTAGGCAATCCACTTACCTCGAACCAGCTCAAAATCAACCCGAAACCACGCTCTTGCCACGAGTACTCGACTCCAAATGGCCCGAATCTATTCAATTCAATTGCATAATGTAAATAACACTTCAAGTAACTGATTCTACAAATAAATTATAAGCTAATGTGCAAAATTAGGTAAAATGACCAAAACGCCGCTCGGGCCCACGTTTCGGAATCGGGTAACATTTATATTTTCAGAATCTTCATACTCTCACGAGTTCATGTATACCAAAATTATTCAAATCCAAGGTCAAATTCCCAATCAAAATTTCAATTCTAGGTCTAAGAACTTTCTTCTAATTTTTTCCCCAATTTTCACCTTCAATCCGAAATTAAATGACAAAACTAACAATAGATTAATGTAATACAACAAAAAAGGGTTAAGGAATTGTTACCCAATGATTTCCTCTTCAAATTCCTCCCAAAATTCCCCTCTCCCAAGCTCCAATTTGATTTTTTCAAGTTATGAACGAAACCCTCAAAATTTCATATTTCCGCTCAGTGATTACCGCATCTGCGGTCAAGGGAGCGCACATGCGGTCACGCACCTACGGAAGAATGCATCGCAGGTGCGAAAATCACTTAACGGGTTGGGTCTGCTTCTGCGGTCGCTTGGCCGCATCTGCCACATAAGCTACTAAATGGGTATCAATACTGACATCTCTCACATAAGCTATATACGCGTCAGAGCCCTTCTCAACCATTCGTTGAACCTTAAGGAAAGAAATAACTCTACTGGGAGTGTGATCTAAAGTATCCCTCCACTCAACATGCGGTACACCTGGCATAGCCAGCGTCATGGTTTTGGCGTGACAATCAAGTATAGCATAATGGGGCGACAACCAGTCCATGCCTAAGATAATATCAAAATCAACCATGATGAGAAACAATAAATTGGCTCTGGTCTCAAAACCACTAAGAGCAACCAAACAGGACCAATAAACGTGGTCCAGAACAAGAGAATCTCCCACAAGAGTAGAAAAATAAATAGGGGAACTCAAAGAATCCCGAGGTACACCCAAATGCTGATCAAAATAAGAAGACAAATAAGAATAAGTGGAGCTTGGATTGAATAGAATCGATGCATCTCTGTGACAAACCAGTATAATACCTGTGATGACAGAATCAGAGGCAACAACCTTGGTACGAGCAGGAAGGGCATAGTATCAGGCCTGGCCTCCCCCTCTAGGGTGACCTCTACCTCCCCGACCTCTACCTCTAGCTGGTTAAGCAAGTAGGGTAACAACTGGAGCTGTAACCATAGCTTGAGAACTCTGCGGGGCACGTTGTGGCTGAGAAGTCTGTGGAGGTGCACTCATCCCAAGTCTAGGGCAATCCTTCACCGCATGGCGGGTGTCACCACACTCAAAACAAGCTTTAGAAGGATGTGGCAACTATGGTTGGCTCAGGCTAGGCCGACTGGACTGACCTCTGAAAGCACCCCACGCAGGAGGAGCACTAGATATTGGAGGTGCATAATAAGGCTCCTAAGGCCTAGGAGGAGCTGGTATACCACTGACTGCTAGAAGAGCTGAATAAACAAGGCGACTCATATAACCTCAACCATGATGACTTGCAGCTGGGGCATGAGCACGTGCTCACCACCTGCTGATAAGAAATATCTATCTCCAACTAATGAGCCATGCTAGATCTGATGTTGGGAATAAGCCCCTCAATAAACCGGCGAACCCTCTCGCGAACAGTAGCAACCAAGGCTGGGGCATGTCTAGCCAAGCTAGTGTAACGGACCATACTCTGAGACAGTCATAGCACCCTGGTGCCAATGCTCAAACTCTGCGTGCCATGCGTCCCTAAGGCTCTGAGGAACATACTCTCTCAGGAACAGATCTGAAAACTAAGTCCAAGTCAGTGAAGCTGCCTCATTCGGACTGTCTAACTCATAGGTACACCACCACTCATAGGCGGCTCCTCGAAGATGGAATGTAGTGAAGGAAACCCCACTCGATCCTGATACACCCATAGTACGGAGGATACGGTGACACTCCTCCAGAAATCCCAAGGCATCATCCCCACTGAATACAGGAGGATCATACTTCTTGAACCTCTCAAGTCTCCGCTGCTCATCCTCTGAAGCTGCTGCCCTATCCTCGGGCTGACCTAGGACTATAGGCTATACAAGAATAATCCCTGGGACCTGATCAACATGCACTCGCTGCTCAGGAGTGCGAGCGGTAGGAGTCTGTGCTCCTCCCCCGGCCTGAGATGCAGCTGCAGTAAGAGGAAGCAACCCTGCTTGAGCCAAAGTGGTGTACATGCTCATGAACTGTGCCAGTGTCTCCTGAAGTGCTGGCGTGGTAGTAGCAGTAGGCATATCAGGTGCATGAGTTCATGCATACCAAAATTATCCAAATCCAAGGTCAAATTCCCAATAAAAATTCAAATTCTAGGTCTAAGAACTTTCTTCAATGTTTTCCCCAATTTTCACCTCCAATACGAAATTAAATGACAAAACTAACAATAGATTAATTGAATACAACTAGAAAGGGTTAAGGAATTGTTACCCAATGATTTCCTCTTCAAATTCCTCCCAAAATCGCCCTCTCCCGAGCTCCAATTTGATTTTTTCAAGTTTTGAACTAAACCCTCAAAAATTCATATTTTTGCCCAGTGATTATCGCATCTGCGGTCAAGGGAGTGCACCTACGGAAGAAGACATTGTAGGTGTGAAAATCACTTAACGGGATGGGTCCGCTTCTGCGGTCGCTTGGCCGCATCTGCGGCACCGCATTTGGGAAAATCTAGCCGCACCTGCAGTCTTTGAGCTTTGGACCAAACTCTCTTCTGCGTCCATCTAGCCGCTTCTGTTGCGCCACACCTGTTGTCCCACTCACGCAAGTGTAGTTATAACAGGTTCAACAATTCAAATTCTTCCTAAGTCCAATTTAATTTCTGTTAAGCACCCGAAACTCATCCGAGGCCCCCGGGACCTCAACCAAACATGCCAACCAATTCTAAAACATCATTCAAACTTATTCCAACCTTCGGAATGCTCAAAACAACATCAAAATACTAATTTAGCATCGGATTCAAGCCTAAGAACCTAAAAAACTCTCAAAATACGCTTTCGATCAAAAAGTCCATCAAACATCGTCCAAATAACCTGGAATTTTGCACACACGTCTCATTCAACATTACGGAACTACTCCAACTTCCGTAATTCCATTCCAACCCTCGAATCAAAATCTCACTCTCGAACCGCAAACTTCCAAAAATTCAACTTTTGGCATTTCAAGCCTAAATTAGCTACGGACCTCCAAAACACAATCCGGACATGCTTCTAAACCCGAAATCATCCAACAGAGCTAGCGAAACCATCGAAATTCCATTCTGAGGTCGTCTTCACACTGTTCTAACTATGGTCAAATTTCCAGAACTTAAGCTCTCATTTAGGGACTAAGTATCCCAAAACTTTCTGAAACTCCAAATAATTCCTCCCGACAACTCACAATAGCAGAAACAAACATAGAGAAAGCAGCTAATAGTGGATCGGGGTATTAATTCTTAAGACGATGGGCCGGGTTGTCACAAATTCCCTCAGAAATGCCCAGCCCACCTCTCTAACCTATCCAAACCCCCTACCCTTTTTAATTAAAAAACGTAGACATTAAAAAGGGAACCTAGACATAGAGGGATCAAATTTTGGAGAGCTAATCTAGACCTAGAATAAAATAATGATACCCCCAATCTGAGAGGAAAAAAAACATCGTTACACTCCTTCTTCTTCTGAACATCTTCAATACACAATAATCAAAAACCTCCCTTGTTGAAAAAAAACGGCGCAGAGAAAAAATGGCAGCCATTGCCAAGATATTCTTCTTGTTTGTTTTCATAATCAAAAAGAGAAAGAAACACACAAAAAAAAAACAGCACATACACCAAAAACAAAAAGAAAAGAATGGCAACCCCATCCTCTCAAAAGCCCATAGGAATTTACTGCCTTTGTTTTCCATTTTCAAGTCAGAAAAATACCAAAAAATCTATGCAAGCAAATTGCCGTTCATTTTGATTTTGAATTTCGGGTTTGGCTTAAAAAAGAAATGGAATTCAATTTAGGTTGAGGTCGACTCGAGTTCATCCGTATGAAGTTCACTCGTGATTCCGTCCGAATTTTTGTCAGATTTGAGTTTCGGCTATAGCCTTTGGTTCATTTGCTCGTGTAATTGCTGAGAATTTCAGTTAATCAGAGTCTAATTTTTAGGTCCATCCCTTTTCTTTTTTTTTACTGTTCCTGTGAATTTCGTGATTGAAATATAATATGAGCCTACAGTGTAATTTTTATATGATATGTGACTAAGTTCGAGCGTAGAGCTTGGTTTTGATTCACTAATATGAGTGCTTTTAGCTGGTTTATATGTTTAATGAGTTATATGTTTCTCCTTTATTTTCAATTATACTTTTGAAGTATTAAAATATTTTGGAGATATTATGATGTGCTAGGAAATCTGCATATTAAGTATTTAAAATTTCAGCATTGCTTTGACTAATTTCTTTTAAATCTTAATACTAAATTTCAATGTCTGAAAGGTTAATGTTGAAAGGTTGAGTTGACTAAATTGCTTGAACCACTGTTTGGAATGCAAATCCTTTTAGATTCAAAAGAGAAGATTTCTTCTAAGTGATTATTACTCTTGAGTCTAGGGACATATTTTCTTGGATATTATATTCAGATCATTTTCTTAAGCGTTGGCCATTCCCGTAGTATCGAATTAGGCCACTTTTCTGGATGATGTCTTCGGTAGATGTAATTCTTAACTTTAAGAGGGACTCATATTATATTGCAATCATTTTAATTATTGTTCTTATTTTAGATCCATGATTGTTTAAGTGTTCTTGTATGATCTTATTTGTTTAATTGTTCTGTGACGTTATCTATGAGAAATATATAGCACTTTGAACAGGTAAAGGGTTAAAATATAGGCGTGAATTAAATTTTCTTTTATTTAGTTTCCTTTTGTTCACATTTACTTTATTATATTGCTCACCATACCTTGCTTTAGGCGCGACTTTGACTATTATTGTGATTATATATACGTTCCGTAACATAATTACGAATTTCGTTCTAAAAATAAATCGAGGTATGTGTTCGCACAACTTCGACCAATTTTTTTTTAAATAATTAATAAAGCGTGATTAATTGTGGACACGTATGCATGATATGATTTTTGACAAGCCAAACAAAATGAGTACACATATGCGTGACTCAATTGGTTCATTACAAATAATCAAGCATTAAAAGCGGTAAAAGGTAAATGCACATAGGTTCTAAAAATAAGTAATTAGACAACTTAAGCCAAGTATAAATTGCTAAGCGACCGTGCTAGAACCACGGAACCCGGGAATGCCTAACACCTTCTCCCGGGTTAACAGAATTCTTATTTAGAATTTCTAGTTCGTAGACTTTTAAATAAAGTCGAAAATTTCCTTGAATTGGGATTTAAAATAAACTGGTGACTTAGGATACCATAAATTATCCCAAGTGACAACTCTGAAATTAATTAAATAATCTCATATCGAATAATGTCACTTTAATTGGAAAAACTCCCTTATATACCCCCTCGGGCGGTAAAAAGGAGGTGTGACACCGTCTTCGGACAACCTAAACCAGGCTGCCTTAGTACGCAGGGTCTTCGATTTTTTTGGATCTGAGGGCGGTTTTCCGGCCTTCAAATAATCTATATATTTGTTTCTCCAATCCCTTCGACTTGTTGAGTTTACCTTGGCATGGACTTCTTCCACTACCGATCTCATAATTTGTACAACTGCCCCCGAGTTGAGCTCGCTGTCCTCGACCGACGATCCTAAGTTAGCAAGGGCATCGACTTCGCTATTTTGATCCCGAGGTACGTGTTGCAAGGTCCACTCCTTGAACCGATGGAATGTCACTTGCAACTTGTCCAGGTACTTTTGCATTCGTTCTTCTCTGACCTCGAATGTTCCATTAACTTGGTTCACCACGAGGAGGGAGTTGTACTTAGTTTTGATCACCTCCGCCCCCAAGATTTTGGCTAGTTCGAGACCTGCTATCATGGCCTCATATACGGCCTCATTGTTAGTCAATTTTACAATTCTAATGGACTATCTAACCATATTGCCTGTTGGTGCCTTCAATACGATGCCGAGTCTGGACCCTTTTGCATTTGAGGCGCCATCCATAAATAGGGTCCAGATTCCCGAAGAGGCCCCTGAGTTTACCAACAACTCTTTTTCGACCTCGAGGATTAGCGCTGATGTAAAGTCGGCTAAAATTTAAGATTTAATGGCTGTTCGGGGATGATATTTAATATCGTACCCGCTGATTTCCACAACCCATTTCGCCAAACGCCCCGAGAGCTTAGTTTTATGCATTATATTTCGCAATGGGTAAATAGTCATAACACATATAGGATGACATTAAAAATATGGTTTCAGTTTCCTAGAGGCACTTAGCAAGGCGAGTGTAAATTTTTCTAGGTGAGGGTACCTAGTTTCGGCCTCACCTAGAGTCCTGCTAACATAGTAAATTGGAATTTAGGTACCTTGCTCTTCCCGGACCAGGATTTCACTTACCACTATCTACGATACTGCCAAGTATAGGTATAGTTGTTCGTTTGCCTTCGGCACATGAACCAGTGGTGGGCTCGATAGATACCGTTTGAGCTCCTCCAAGCCCCGTTGGCACTCCAAGGTCCATGAGAAGTTATTCTTCTTTTTTAACAGTGAGAAGAATTGATGGCTCTTATCAGAGGACCTCGATGAATCACCTAGGGCGGTTATACGCCCGGTTAACCTTTGCACGACCTTTACGTTATCCACTACTATGATACCTTTGATGGCTTTGATCTTGTCGGGATTCATCTTGATTCCCTGGTTGAATACCATGAACCCAAGGAATTTACCCGATCTGACTCCAAACGCACACTTCTCCGGGTTCAGCTTCATATTGTACTTCTTCAATATGGTGAAGGTTTACTACAAATGTTTTAAATGGTCCTCTACTCGCAGGGGCTTAACTAATATATCATCAATGTAAACTTCCATTGATTTCCCTATCAGTTCCTCAAACATCCGATTTACTAGGCGCTGATAAGTGGCACCAGCATTTTTTAGTCCGAATGGCATCACGTTATAACAATATGTGTCGTATTTAGTGATGAATGAGGTTTTTTCCTGATCATTCGGGTTCATCCGTATTTGGTTGTACCCGGAATAGTGTTGAGAAAACTGAGGATCTCGTGGCTGGCCGGGGCATCAATCATGCAATGGATGTTGGGCAACGGGAAGATTCCTTGGGACACACCTTATTTAAATCCTTATAATCTACACACATTCTTAATTTATTCCCTTTTTTAGGGACTGCCACTATGTTTGCTAACCAATCCAGGTATTTAACCTCCCAAATGGATCCTATTTTAAGGAGTTTAGATACCTTGTCCTTGATAAAGGCATGTTTGATCTCGGACTCGGATCTCCTCTTCTACTTGATCGGGTGGAATATCTAGTCCATGCTTAGCTTGTGAGTGGTTATCTCTAGTGGGATCCCTTTCATATCAAGATGGGACTAAGCGAAATAGTCTATGTTAGCTATAATAAATTGAATGAGTTTTTTCCTGAGCTCGGGAGTTAACCTCATGCCCAGGTATACCTTTTAATCGGGTAGATGCTCGATCAATACGACTTGTTCCAACTCCTCGACCGACTTAGTGGCATCGGGACCATCGGGGACTATAAAAGATCTCGGAACCCCATAGTCATCGTCTTCATCAGTCCCCTGCTTATCTGGTTGGGTCGTGGCCGGTGTCGGTAATTGATATTTAGCCTCTTGCTTTATACTGAAGCTTGGTTCCTTTGCCGATGTAAGTTTGGATATCGGAATCACTTCTTCGACTGCAAACATTTCCTTTGTGGTTGGTTGTTCTCCGTAGAATATTTTAACCCCCCACCCCCCCCATACGCCAGGAATTTTAATACTTGGTGAAGAGTCGAGGGCACTGCTCTCATGTTATGGATCCATGGCCTCCCGAACAGGCGGCTGTACCTCATGTCCTCTTCGATTACATAAAACTTGGTTTCCTGGATGTTTCCGGTGGCATTCACTAGTAATGTTATCTCTTCCTTAGTGGTTTCTCATGCCATGTTGAATTCGTCTAGAACTCGGACTGCAGGCACAATTTGATCTTGCAGGCAGAGGTGTTCTATGACCCTCGATCAGATGATGTTTGCCGAGCTAGCTGGATCAATCAACACACGCTTAACTCGAGATTATTTTATGAGTACAGATATTACTAGTGCAACGTTGTGGGGTTGTACGATTCATTCTGCGTCCTCGTCGTTGAAAGACAAGGTTCCTTCTGGTATGTAATCTCGAGTACGTTTCTCCCTTGTGATGGATACCCTGGTGTGTTTCAAAATCGGCCCTTGAGGGACATCGACCCCACCAATGATCATGTTAATGACGTGTTGAGGTTCTTTTTGTTTGGCTTGTATATTAGAATCCTTATTCCTGAAATTGTTCTTGGCCTGGTCACTAAGGAATTGTCGAAGGTGTCATTATTGAATAGCCGGGCTACTTCCTCTCTCAACTGTCGGCAATCCTCTGTTCTATGGCCATGAGTGCCATGATATTTCCATATTTGGTTAGAATCCTTTGGGCAGGATCAGATTGTAGGGGTTGAGGCCATTTAGTGTATTTGATGCGTCCGATAGCTGATACGATGGCAGCAGCATCGACATTAAAGTTATATTCCGATAACCTTGGTGCCTCCTTAAGCCCGATAGGCCTGTTGATTTCTTGCTCATGAGTCCCCGGTTTTTCTGACCTTGATCATTTCTCCTTTCACTTAATTCTTCCCGGATCTACTACTTCTTCGATCTCCATTGTAAGGTTGATACCGATCCCTATTTGACCTTGGTTCATGGTCGATATCTCTCTTGGCTCGGTCAATGGTTCTGATGGGATAAACGGACCCCGAAGAGGCCCCCAGTTGGTCATCTTTGACTCTGATTTTTGGTTGATACCGGTTATGCACATCGGCCTAAGTAACAGACAGATATTCTATCAGGTTCTACATTAACTGTTGTGAAGCCACTGAGCTTCGAATATTGAGTCCCTAGGTAAAAGATTGAACTGCCCAATCATCAGAGACCTGTGGCAGGTCCATCCAATATATTTGAAACCGAGACACAAACTCTCTAAGCATCTCATTATCCTTCTATCTTACTTTAAAGAGGTCCGACTTCCTGGTCTAGACCTTGATAGCCCCGGTGTGTGCTTTCACGAGTGAGTCCGCAAGCATAGAAAATGAGTCAATAGAATTAGGGGGTAAGTTGTGATACCATATCATAGCTCCCTTTAACAAGGTCTCCCCGAATTTCTTCAACAGGACAGACTCGATCTCGTCATCCTCTAAGTCGTTCCCTTTGATGGCACATGTGTAAGAGGTCACATGGTCGTTTGGTCGGTCATTCCGTTGTACTTAGGAATCTCAGGCATGGGGAATTTTTTAGAGATCGGCTTTGGAGACACACTCAGTTTTTTGTATGAACTTCTTGGAATCCGAACCTTTCAGTACCGGTGGCTCTCCCGGGATTTGATGGACCCTAAAATTGTAGATTTATACCTTCTTGTCATGTGTCTCGATTTTCCTTTCCCCTAATTCTATCCATTTTGTCAACTCCTCGAGTATTTTTATGATATCGGGATTGGTCCCCAACTCATCTCCATTCGACCTTTCTACAACTCGTTCATTCCTACAGGCAATTTCCTGGGACAGAGCGGGTTCAATTCTGCTTGGTACGTGGTTTTGGTTTTGTAATTGAGTTATTGCATGATGGGCCAGATCCACTAAATGGGTCTCATACTGAGTGATAGACATACTGCCCTACTGGAGATGCTCAAACTGCCTGTGATAATCCTCTCTCAATGTGACAGGAAGGAACTTCTCAAAAAATATCTGAGAGAATTGGTTCCAAGTAAGAGCAAGCGACCCATCTGGTTTGGTCAATACAAAATCCTTCCACCATCTCTTGGTGGAACCATCATCTAAAACACAGCAAAATCGACCCCATTAGTCTCAACTATCCCCATGTTCTACAGCACCTCATGGCAGTAGTCAAGATAATCCTATCGGTCCTCAGAAGGTGCACCACTGAAGTGAACTTAAAAGACCTTGGTAAACTTGTCCAATTTCAAAAAGCCCTCAGAAGGCATGGCTAGCCATCACCGCCCTGTGCCGCAATAACCGGTTGAACTACCTCAACTAGCTGGGCTGCTAGAGTCTGATACTGGGGAACCGTCTACTCCGGAGTATGAGTAGTGGGAGTATGTGCTCCTCCCCCAACCTGAGAGACGACGGGTGCCATAGGTAATGTACCGGCCTGGGCCACACTCTCCATAAGCCCCACTAAACGTACTAGCGTGTCCTGAAGCACTAGGGTGGCGATGAAACCCTCCGAGACCTGAGCTGGTCCAACAGGCACAGTCTGGACTAGAACCTCCTCATCAAACTCCACCCAAGGCTCTGCTATTGGTGTTGTTGCTCTATCTCTGGGATAAGTTTTTCCCCTACCTCGGCCTCTGGCGCAACATCGGCCTCGACCTTTGCCTCTCGTAGGAGTTGCCATTAGGGGGCTCTGGTTGCTGTCCAGTGGAAGATGCAGTATGTGTTCTCAACATCTATGAGAGAACAAGAGTAGAAGAGTTCAATTAGCAATGAGAGAACAAAATCACACGACAGAGAAAAATAGAAATGAAATTTATTCCTAAACTTCTGTGATGACCCAAAATGTCATCTTTAAATTAAATAATTGTCTCGGTATTTTAAGACCTTGAAAAGCACTATCAATAAATCCTCGACTTGCGTGCGCAATCTGTATAATTTTCCGGAAGGTTCTTATGTGAAAAATGGATTAAATTATGAACTAGAGCTTTAAAACTCAATCGAGTTGACTTCGGTCAACATTTTGGGCAAACGACCCGGATAAAAGTTTTGACCATTCTAGTAGTTCCGTATCGTGATTTGGGACTTGGTCATATGCCCGAAATTGAATTTGGAGGTCCCAAGATCAAATTATCGCCATTTAATGGACTCTAGAAATCCAAGGTTAAAGATTTCTTAAGTTTGACCGGAGATTTGACCTTTTGATATCGGGGTCGGAATCCAGTTCTGAAAATTTTCATAGCTTTGTTATGTCATTTATGACTGGTGTGAATAATTTGAAGTCAATCGGACTTGATTTGGTAGGTTTTTGCATCGAATATAGAAGTTGGACGTTCTTAGTTTCATTAGGCTTGAATTAGGGTGTAATTCAGGGTTTTAGCATTATTTGATGCGATTTGAGGTTTCAACTAAGTCCGTATCATGTTTAAGCACTTGTTGGTGTATTTTATTGAAGTCCTGAGGGCCTCGGGTAGAAAAAGCTGCTGAAATTCTCTTTGGGAAGCTACTGTCTTTTTTTTACAGCATTATGAACAGTGCACATGAACAGTGCACATGAACAGTGTAGTGAACAGTGCCGGTGAACATTGTGTGCACAGTACCGCGTGAACAATACCGAACTCGTGAACAGTGCCCCCGACATTTTCTGGACAGATTCTTAAGTTTTGAAAATGGGACTCGTCCCATTTTCCATTTTTATCAAATTGGAGTTCGGGGATAGGCGATTTTCGGGAGATTTTCAGAGAAACCAACGGGGTAAGTGTTCTTAACTTAATTTTGTTTAGATTACCCGAATCTATTACTAGTTTTAGCATTTAATTGGTGATTTTAGTTGGGAAAATCTTGAAACCCCTCTTGGTTTAATTTGAAGATTTGAGGGTCGAGTTGATGTCGGATTTTAGTAAAATTGGTATGGTTGGACTCGTGTTTGGATGACGTTCACTTTCCATAATTTTTGTCGGGTTCCGAGATGTAGTCCCCACAAGCGAATTTTTAGTGCAATTTCGGATTTTAATGGAAAATGTAGAATTTCATATGGAATTAATTCCTATAATTTTTATTGACTGAATCGAATTGTTTATGACTAGATTTGAGATTTCGGGAACGAATTCGCGAGGCAAAGGCTTGTTGGAATTTTGAATTGGTTGCAAAGCGAGGTAAGTATTTGGTCTAACCTTAGCTTGAGGGATTAGGAGTTGTGTCTTATTTGCTTCATGTTAATTGTAGAGTACGACGTATAGGCATGGTGACGAATATCTATACGTTGGTGTCAAGCATGCCCGTGAGTCTTGTATTATAATTGTTATGACTCCGTTGTGGTTTATTGCGCTTCATATGTTATTTTCACCATTGTTCCCTTGCCGGGATATTTATTTGATATTATTGTTCCCTTGTTAGGATGTTTGTTTTGATAGTATTGTTCTCTTGTCGGGATGTTGTTGAAATATCATTGTTCCCTTGCCGGGATGTTTGTTTTGATAGTATTGTTCCCTTGCTAGGATGTTGTTAAAATATCATTGTTCCCTTGTCGGGATATTTGTTTTGATAGTATTTTTCCCTTGCCGGGATGTTATTGAAATATCATTGTTCCCTTGCCGGGATGTTTGTTTTGATAGTATTGTTCCCTTGCCAGGATGTTGTTGAAATATCATTGTTCCCTTGCCGGGATGTTTGTTTTGATAGTATTGTTCCCTTGCCGGGATGTTATTGAAATATCATTGTTCCCTTGTCGGGATGTTTGTTTTGATAGTATTGTTCCCTTGCCGGAATGTTGTTGAAATATCATTATTCCCTTGCCGGAAAATTGTTATATTGCTCTTATTCCCTTGCCGGGATTCCTTGTGATTATTGTTGGCTTGAAATGGGAGCGGGTGGTACGCCTACCACAAGATATAATAAAATGGGAATGGGTGGTTCACCTACCACAAGATATAATGAAATGGGAGCGGGTGGTACGCCGACCACAAGATATAATGAAATGGGAGCGGGTGGTACGCCTACCACAAGATATAATGAAATAGAAGCGGGTGATACGCCTATCACAAGATATAATGAAATGGGAGCGGGTGGTACACCTACCACGAGATACATGAAATGGGAGCGGTTGGCACGCCTGCCACGAGATACAGGAAATAAGATCGGGTTGCACGCCTGCAACAAGATGTGAAAAGAAAGTAATATGCGTTTGTTTTCCTTATTCTTGTTAGTGGTTGGATTTTGATTCCTTTATAATTCTCTTGATATTCTGTTTTTACCTTCTTCTTTTTTATATATGTTCAATACTCCAAATTTCAACAATTGTTACATTTTTAACTCAATTGATTTCTCAACTAAATTTTTCTTAAACCGTTTGAGGTTGTACTTTACTTAAAAAGGAATTTCTACTATGTTTCAATTTATTGATTTCTCGCATTAAAGTTAATGATTCATTCGATATTGTAACTTAATTGAAAAGGGTATTTTCTTTATCAAATGATTCCTAAAATTAACTTCATCTTTTCTTGTTGATTTCCTAATTGGGTTGGAAGTTGTATTCTACTTTATGTTAAGTGAATGAGGCTCCTTGAACATTCTTAACTGTATTGGGTTATGGAACCTATGAGCTGAGTAACATAAGAATATTGTTGTGCAATGTGAGATAGAAATATGTGGGCACAAGGTCCCGGGGAAAATATTATGGTTTTATTAAATGGCACGTGAGTTGTCCGTGCGGTTGTGACATAAATATGGGCACGAGGTGCCGTGAAAATATGAAAGTGGGCTAAGACCTATATTATTTATGATTATGAAATGAGGTGTCACAAGGTGACCTTTACTCGAAAGAATTATATTTGAAAGATGCTTATCTGAAAGATATTTATTTGAAGGAAATATATTCGAAATATATTTATTGAAAATCATATTATCTTAGAGATTATTACTTGAAGGATTTACAGGCGAAAGATTTATATTTGAAGGACTTGATTAATTGATTGCACTTGTATTTATTATTTGTTGAGAAACATTTATGGTGTTCTTGTTGCCTGCTATTTATATCACTGGTTGATCATTGTTGCCATCATTGTTAACTGCTTCCTATTATTTTTGTACGCTATATTGCATAGGTTTATTTGGTAGTCTGGTCTTAACTTTGTCACTACTTCGCCGAGGTTAGACTAGGCACTTACCAGCACATGGAGTCGGTTGTGCTGATACTACACTTCTGTACATTTTTGTGTACAGAACCAGGTATTTGATCGATAGTAGTTGTTCGTTGTGGTGGAGACTCGAGGTAAACTTGTTGCAGCATTCGCAGTCCTTGGAGTCACCTTCAATTGATCTTATTTCCATATGTTCCCTTGTTTCGGAATAGTGATGTATTTATGTTGTATGACTACTCCTAGAAAGGCTTATGACTTGTACTACCGGTTTTGGGAATTGTAAATTGTTTAGAGAAATTTCATTTAAAGTTGGTAATTTTCAATGTTATTTCAGTTAATGTTAGGCTTACCTAGCTTAGAGGCTAGGTGCCATCACGACTCCTTCGGCGGGATTTTTGGGTTGTGACAACTTCATAGCCTCTACAAGATAAGTACAGATGTCTCCTTACTGATCCTCTAGACTCTACAAAGCCTGATCGTGATTTGTGAGACCTAGGCAACCTACTGCTCTGATACCAACTTGTCACGACCCGAAATTCTCACCTACGGGATTGTGATGACACCTAATATTTTACTTGCTAGGCAAGCCAACGTTTGAGAATCTTTAAGCCAATTTTCACTCAATTTCAATAAATAAAGTCAATTATTCCAAAATGAACTAAAACTTAGTGCAGAATAACATAATTCCCCTAATATCTACTACAATCCGGATTTGGAGTCACAACTCACGAGCTTCTAGAATTTCTACAAACAGGGTCTGAAATAAATACAACTGTTTTGAACAAAGAGACACAGTAAAATAGGGGAAATAGGAGGGGATTTCAAGGTCTGCGGACGTCAGCATATATACCTCGAGTCTCCAATGAGAGAATCCAATCTGTTACGTCTCACGAACAACTAGGGCTGGTACCAAAGTTTGCACAAGAAGTGTAGAGTGTAGTATGAGTACAATCTACCCCATGTACTCGGTAAGTGTGGACCCTAACCTCGACGAAGTAGTGACGAGGCTATAACAAGACACACACGTAAAAAACATGTGCAGATAACAGTATACATACAAGATAACAACAAATAAACGCTAAACGTATACTATTGGGAGGGGACATGCAAAAGGGGTACAAGATACGGTGTTACCATATATATGATAACTAGAATAGTCAATATGCCTTTAACCAATAAAAACGAATAAACATAATGAATAAAACTGCACGGCATCACCCTTTGTGATTTTACTCTCAACCTCACAATGAAATAATAATACGACATGGTATCACCCTTTGTGCTTTTACTCTCACTTTCATCATAAATCAATAGATACGGCACAACATCACCATTCGTGAATTAACTCTCAAAATGTGGCACGGCATCACCCTTCGTGCATTAACACTCAAATACGGCACGGCATTACCCTTCGTACATTAACACTCTCCCTTACCATGTAACAATGAAAATATAACAACAGGGAGATAGAATCGATAAAAACAAGCCTTACGTCGACAATGGTTCTACAATATCAGCCTCAACTTTAGAAATAATACTCAATTATCACAGAAAATCCATAAACGCAGAACGCACAATAAATTTAGCAAGTAACTAGTCTAAGCATGGATAACATGATCAAAGTAAGCAACAAATTACAAGGAGCAAATCCCACCCGCTTGCTTTAACCTAACAACAACGCATAAGTACTAGTCACTTCACATATACGTTGTCCCCAACATCTAAACATGTAGCAAATAGACAAACAAGTCCTAATCCCTCAAGTCAAGGTTAACTACGACACTTACCTCGCTCCAAAGAAACACTCAAAGCTCAACCACAACTTTGTCTTTCAAACAAGCCTCTGAACCGATAGAATCTAGAAAATTACCAACCAAACTATTCAAATTAAGCCTTAGGAACTACCCACAATTGCAAAAGATTCAATTTAGGTCTTTACTGAAAAAGTTAACTCCCGGGCCAGCTTGGTCCAAACCCAAAATTCGGACGAAAACCCAATTACCCATTCACCCCCGAGCCCGGTTATGTAATTTATTTTGAAATTCGACCTCAATTTGAGGTCTAAATCCCAATTTTACAAAAATCCCTAATTCTACCCAAACCCCCAATTTCCACCATGAAAACACTAGATTTTAGGTAAAAAAACTTATGAAATGTAATGGAAGATTGAAAGAAAATAGGTTAGAATCACTTACTAATGGACTGCCTCTCCATTGCACTTGAACTAAAGGATAACTCTTTGATTTTAACTGACAAACATGCCGGGCTAGAATAGCCACCGGCTCCTCCTCATAAGTCAAATCCTTGTCCAATTGGACAGAGCTGAAATCTAACACATGGGACGGATCACCGTGATACTTCCGGAGCACGGACACATGGAACACCGGATGAACTGCTGATAAACTAGGTAGCAATGCAAGCTTGAAAGCCACCTCACCCACTCTCTGAAGAATCTCAAAAGGTCTGATATACATAGGGCACAACTTTCCCTTCTTTCCGAACCTCATCACACCTTTCATAGGCGAAACCCGGAGCAATACCTCTCTCCGAATATGAATGCAACATCACGAACTCTACGTTCGGCATAACTCTTCTTCCTAGACTGAGCTGTGTGAAGTCGATCTTGAAAAAATTGACCTTACCCAAGGCATCCTGTACCAAATCTGCACCCAACAACCGAGCCTCCCCCAGCTCGAACCATACAACTAAAGAACAACACTGCCTCCCATATAATGCCTGATAGGGAGCCATCTGATTTCTTGACGAGTAGCTATTATTGTAGGCAAACTTCGCAAGTGGCAAGAACTGATCCCAAGAACCTCCGAAGTCTATAACACAAGCGCGAAGCATATCCTCCAATATCTGAATAGTGCACCCGGATTCTCCGTTCGTCTGAGGATGAAATGATGTGCTCAACTCAACCTGCGTGCCCAACTCATGTTGTACTTCCCTCCATGCAAGGTGAACTGCTTACCTTGATCATAAATGATAGACACGGGCACACCGTGAAGAAGAACGATCTCACGGATATAAATCTCAGCCAACTGCTCTAAAGAATAGGTAACTGCCACATGAATGAAATGCGCTAACTTGGTCAGCCTGTCCACAATGACCCAAACTGCATCGAACTTCCTCTAAGTTCCTGGGAGTCCAACAATGAAATCCATAATGATACACTTCTACTCAGGAATCTCTAACTTCTGAAGTAACCCACCAGGTCTCTGATGCTCATACTTTACTTGCTGACAATTTAGACATCGAGCTACATATGCAACTATGTCCTTCTTCATCCTCCACCAATAATGTTGTCGCAAGTCCTGATACATCTTGGCAGCACGCGGATGAATAAAATATTGGGAACGGTGGGCCTCCTCAAAAATTAACTCACGAAGTCCATCTACATTAGGCACAGAAACATGACCATGCATCCTCAAAACACCATCATCTCCAATAGTAACTTGCTTGGCATCACAGTGTCGCACTGTGTCCCTAAGGACAAGAAATGAGGGTAATCATACTGTCGCTCCCTGATGCGCTCAAACAAGGAAGATCGAGCGACTGTATAAGTTATTACACGACTGGGCTTAGAAACATCCAACATCATGAACTAATTGGCCAAGGCCTGAATATCTAATGCAAGCGGTCTCTCACCGACTGGAATGTACACAAGGCTACCCAAACTCACTTACTTTCTACTCAAGGCATCGGCCACCATATTGACCTTCCCGGGATGATACAAAATGGTGATATCATAGTCTTTCAATAGCTCCAACCACCTCCTCTGCCTCAAATTAAGCTCCTTTTGTTTGAAAAAACACTTCAAGCTTCGATGATTCGTGAATACCTCACACGACATGGCGTGAAGATAGTGCCTCCAAATCTTTAGCGCATGAATAATGGCTGCCAACTCTAAGTCATGAACAGGGTTTCTTCTCATGAACCTTCAACTGCCGTGATGCATATGCAATCACCCTGCCCTCCTACATCAATACCTCACCAAGTGAAATATGAGATGCATCACAATATACCATATAAGATCTTGAACTTGTGGGCAACACCAACACGGGAGCCGTAGTCAAAGTAGTCTTGAGCTTCTGAAAGCTCGCCTCACACTCATTTGACTATCTGAATGGGGCACCCTTCTAGGTCAACCTTGTAGATAGGGATGCTATAGATGAGAACCCCACTATAAACCGATGGTAATTACCTGCCAATCCCAAGAAAGTCGGATCTCTATAGCTGAAGTGGGTCTAGTCCAGTTCTGAACTGCCTCAATCTTTTTAGGATCCACCTGAATACCCTATGTTGATACAACGTGCCCCAAGAAAGAGACTGAGTCTAACCAAAAGTTGCATTTTGAAAACTTGGCATGTAACTGGCTGCCTCTCAGAGTTTGAAGTACAATCCGAAGATGTTGCTCATACTCCCCTCGGTTACGGGAGTAATCAAGATATCATCAATAAACACAATCACAAAGGAATCCAAATAGGGTTTGAACACCCGGTTTATCAAATTCATAAATGTTGCTGGAGCATTTGTCAGCCCAAATGACATTAGTAGAAACTCATAATACCCATATCGAGTTGGAAAAGTTATCTTAGGGACATCGGATGCCCTAATCCTCAACTGATGGTAGTCAGACCTCAAATCAATATTTGAAAATAGTTTGGCACCCTGAATCTAATCAAATAAGTCATCAATCCTCGACAATGGATACTTGTTCTTGATGGTGAATTTGTTCAACTGTCGGTAATCTATGCACATCCTCGTCAATCCATCTTTCTTCTTCACAAACAACACGCGCGCACCCAGGGTGAGACACTAGGTCTAATGAATCCCTTATCAACCAAATCTTGTAACTACTCCTTCAATTCTTTCAACTCTGGTGGGGCCATATGATAGGGCCAAATCAATACAGAAGTCAATATCCCTGTCGGGTAGCATCCCCGGTAGGTCTGTAGAAAACACCTCTGGAAACTTACGAACAATTGGTACTGAATCCCATGGAAGGAACCTCGGTAATAGAACTGCGGACATAAGCCAAATAAGCTAGACACCCCTTCCCGACCATATGTCGAGCCTTCAAATAAGATATAAACCTACTGGTAGAATGACCAAGAGTCCCTCTCCACTCTAATAAAGGAAACTCCGGCAAGGCTAAGGTCACCGTCTTGGTGTGACAATCCAATATAGCGTGATAAGGTGATACCCAATCCATACCCAAGATAACATCAAAATCTACCATATCGAGAAGTGGAAGATCTATGCTAGTCTCAAGACTCCCAGTGGTTACCACACATGAACGATAAACACGATCTACAACAATAGCATCTCCCACAGGTGTAGACACATACACAGGAGCACTCAAAGAATCACAAGGCATAATCAAATATGAAGCAAAATAGGATGACACGTAGGAATAAGTAAAACACAAATCAAATAGAACTGAAGCATCTCTATGGAAAACTGAAACAGTACCTGTGATAACACCGCTAGATGACTCAGCCTCAAGCCTGGCTAGAAAATCATAGCATTAGGGCTAGGCCCCACCACTCTAAACTACATATCTAGGACGGGCCCTAGCTGGCTGGCCTCCACCTCTAGCTACATGAACCCTACTTCTAGTTGACTGAGCGGGCGGTAAATCACCCGATGCCGGAACCATGGAACGAGAACCCTGATGCTGTGAGCTACTCGATGCCCGAGGGCAGAATCTAGCAATGTGCCTTCGGACCTCGACTACTGTGACTGCTGACCCTGAAACTTACCCTGTTGACTTGAGTAACCACCCTGAAAGCTCTGGAGCAAAGGTGCACTAATAGGAGTTGGTGGTGGACTGTAGGCTAGCTGATCAGAATGAGACATATGACGGCCACGACCACCTAAAGCATTGTAGGATGCCTAGAGTGCTGAATAAAATGGCCTGGGAGGTGGCCTCTACCAAAAGAACCCTTGCATCAAGTTGATGCACCACTGAGTTCATCGGAATGACGAGGCCTCTTGTTAGACCCCTGACCTCCCCCCTTTGCAAGAACCATCTTGACTCGACTAGTGACATTGGCTGTCGTTTGAAAAGAAATATCACTCTTGATCTCCTTGGTCGTCTACAACTTGATAGGCTGAGCGAGTCCCTCAATAAACCTCCTCACTCTCTCTCTATCTCGGTAGGAAGCAGGAGAATAGCATTACGGGCTAGATCCACAAAATAGGCCTCATACTGAGTGAAAAATATACTGCCCTAGTGGAGACACTCAAACTGCTTGCGATAATCCTCTCTCAGTGTGACAGGAAGGAACGTCTCAAGAAATATCTTAGAGAACTGGTCCCAAGTAAGATCAGGCAACCAAGCTAGTCTGGTCAATACAAAATCCTTCCACCATCTCTTGGAGGAACCCATCATCTAAAACATAGCAAAATCAACCCCATTAGTCTCGACTATCCCCATGTTCTACAGCACCTCATGGCAGCGGTCAAGATAATCATATCGGTCCTCAGAAGGTGCACCAATGAAGTGAATGGGAAAGAGCTTGGTAAACATGTACAATCTCAATAATCCCTTAGAAGACATGGTTGGCCCATCTCCGGCCTGTGTTGCAAAAATCGACTGAACTACCCCAATTGGATGGGCCGCTGGAGTCTGATACTGGGGAGCCATCTGCTCCAGAGTGGGAGTAGCAGGAGTCTGTGCTCCTCCCCCAACCTAAGAGATGGCGGGTGTCATAGGGAATGTACCGACCTAGACCACACTCTCCATAAGGCCCACAAAACATACTAGAGCATCCTGAAGCACTGGGGTGGTGATAAACCCCTTCGGGACCTGAGTTGGTCCAGCAGAAATATAGATTGGAACCTCCTCATCAAACTCCACCTAAGGCTCCACTGCTGGTGTTGTTGCTCAAACTCTAGGCTGAGCTCTGGCACGACCTCAGCCTCGACCTCTGCCTCTCGTAGGAGCTACCACTGGGGGCTCCGCTGCTGTCTAGTGGAAGATGTAGTACATGTTCTCACTATTTGTGAGAGAACAAGAGTAGAAGAGTTCAATTAGCAATAAGAGAACAAAATCGCATGATGGAGAAAAATAGAAGTGAAATTTGTTCCTAAAATTCATAGCCTCTGGAGGATAAGTACACACGTCTCTGTACCGATCCTCCAGACTCGACTAAGCCTGCTCGTGACTTGTGAGACCTAGGCAACCTACTACTCTTATACCAACTTGTCACGACCCGGAATTCTTACCTTTGGGACCGTGATAGCGCCTAACATTTCACTTGCTAGGCAAGCCAACGTTAGAGAATCTTTAAGCCAATTTTCATTCAATTTCAATAAATAAAGTCAATTAAGACAAAACAAACTAAAACTGAGTGCGGAATAACATAAATGCCCATAATATCTGCTACAATCTGGATTTGGAGTCACAACTTACGAGCTTCTAGAATTTTTACAAACATGGTCTCAAATAAATACAACTATTTTGAACAAAGAGAAACAGTAAAATAGGGGAAATATGAGGGGACTTCAAGGTCTGCGGACGTCAGCAGATATACCTCGAGTCTCCAATGAGAGCATCCAAGCTGCTACGCCTCACGAACAGCTAGGGTCGGTACCAAAGTCTACACAAGAAGTGCAGAGTGTTGTATGAGTACAACCGACCCCATGTACTCCGTAAGTATCGAGCTTAATCTCAACGAAGTAGTTACGAGGCTATGATAAGACACCCACGTAATAAACCTGTGCAGATAACATTATATGTACAAGATAATAACAAATAAACACTAAACGTGTATTATTGGGAGGGGACATACGAAAGGGTACAAGATACGGTGTTACCACATAAATGATAACTAGAACAGTCAATATGCCTTCAACCAGTAAAAATGAATAAACACAATGAATAAAACTGCACGGCATCACCGTTCGTGCTTTTACTCTCAACCTCACAATGAAACAATAATATGGAACAGCATCACCCTTTATGCTTTTGCTCTCACATTCATCATAAATCAATTGATACGGCGCGGCATCACCCTTGGTGCATTAACTCTCAAAATATGGCACGACATCACCCTTCGTGCATTAACACTCAAATACGGCATGACATCATCCTTCGTGTATTAACACTCTCCCTTACCATGTAACAATGAACATATAACAACAGGGAGATAAAATCAATAAGAACAACCCTTACATCAACAATGGTTCCACAATACCAACCAAACAATTCAAATGAAGACTTAGGAACTACCCACAATTGCAAAAGATTCAATTTAGGTCTTTATTGAAAAAGTCAATAAAAGTCAACTCTCGGGCTTGCTTGGTCCAAACATGAAATTCGGACCAAAATCCGATTACCCATTCACCCCCGAGCACAGTTATGTATTTTTTTTTAAATCCGACCTCAATTTGAAGTCTAAATCCCAATTTTATAAAAATTCCTAATTCTACCCAAACCCCCAATTTCCACTATAAAAACACTAGATTTTAGGTTAAAAACTTATAAAATGTAATAAAAGATTGAAAGAAAATAGGTTAGAATCACTTACCAATGGATTTGGGAAGAGGAGTTCTTTAAAAAATCACCTCTAGGATTTTCTAGTTCTGAAAATTTAAAAAATGAACAAAAATTCTATTTTTTAGCTACTTGACCAATTGCAGATGTCACAATTGCGACCTGGGGTTCGCAATTGTGAACCCCGCAAATGCAAGCTTTTCTTCGCAAATGCGAAGTCTCACATCGCAATTGCGAATAGGGGCCTTCTCGCAAATACGATCATTTGATTGCAATTGCAATCACTGTACCCCCTTGCCCCACTACGCAAATGCGAACTTGGAGTGCCCAAACTACTCTTCACAAATGCGAGGAATTTCTCACAAATGCGAACCTACCAGAGGTCGAAAATGCGAAGCCTGACCTCGCAATTACGAGGTCAAAGTCCTACACCAGAACTGGAACATACTAGCACATTCCTATGTCCACAATTCACTGTGTAGCCTATCTGAAACTCACCCGATCCCTTGGGACTCCAAACCAAACATGCACGCAAGTCCAAAAACATCATACGAATTTGCTCGCGTGATCAAATCGCCAAAATAACACCTAGAGCTACGAATTGGACACCAAATCAAATGAAATTTTCAAGAAAACTCATGAACTTCTATTTTCACAACCGGACGTCCGAATCACGTCAAACCAACTCCATTTCTCACCAAATTTGACAGATAAGTCGTAAATATAGTAGTGTACCAATACGGGGTTCCGCAACCAAAATACGGACTCGATATCAATAAAGTCAAACATTGGTTAAACTTTCAAAGTCATTAAGATTTTAAACTTTCAAATTTCAACAAAATGCGATAGCTCGAGCTAGGGACCTCCGAATTTGATTTCGAACATATGCCCAAGTCCCAAATTACGATACGGGCCTATCGGAACCGTCAAAATATAGATCCAGGTCCGTTTGTTCAAAACGTTGACCAAAGTCAAATCAAATGGATTTTAAGGCAGAAATTTCATATTTTATCAATTTTAAACATAAAAGCTTTCCGAAAAAATACTCAGACTACATAAGCAAATCGAGAAAGGATAGAATAAAGTGTTTGAGGTTTCGAAAAACAAAATTAAGTTATAAAACATAAGATGACCTATCGGGTCATCATAGTGGATGAGCCCGATTTCAACCGTATACAATTTGATTTGATAATTTCAGGGTTGGATCTTATTATTGATGTATTTGATCAAATCGATCATTATAAAAGAATTTGACCAGTAAAGACAATTAGCTTATGTTTAATTGGAAACTTGATAAATTAAGTTGTAATATAAAATCGAAATTCTACATTAACTGAGATTGAATCTATATATATATATATATATATAATATACCAAGGGGACCGGAAGCGAAACCCCTAAAAGATTAGGGAAAAATTAAATAAATGTAAGGATAGGAAGCAAATAACAATAAGAAAATTAAACCTACAGAAGATACAGTTAGAGTGCAAGCAAATAAATCTATGGGGCAGACCCGACCATGTAAATAAAACGCAATAAAGTAAATATGTCATGACCCCGGTTCACCCTCCGTGAACATCGTGACGGCACCTAGTCTCTACGACTAGGTAAGCCTAAATTCGCAGAAGATACCCAACTTGCGGAAGTAAAACAAATTAAAAACAGAAATCAAGCAATAACAGTGTGTAAGTGTGCCGCTCGGCATACACCATGTTTAACTTTCAATACCAAACATAAGTCCAAGACCCGGAAACACATGAATCACAAGCTAAGAAAAAAATACTACATAGCTCTAACTCTGGAATTTTTAATAAAGAACAGAAAAGTTCAGAAGAGCTAAATACTAAAGGTAGGAATAGAAAGGGACTTCTTGGTCTGCGGATGCGGCAGGTGTACCTCAGAGTCTCTACGCAGTTGCCTCCCTCAATGATGGTAGGCCTGATCAGCGGTACCTGGATCTGCACATTAAAAACATGCACAGAAGAGGCATGAGTACACCACAACGGTACTCAGTAAGTGCCAAACCTAACCTCGGTTGGGTAGTGACGATGAAGGTCAGGGCCCTATTGAGATTAAATAAAATATAAAGGTTAACAATATAGAACGGAACAGTGTAAATGAGTACAACAGTAAAATAACACAGGGTGAATAGAATAGCAACAACTATACAGAACCAGGTAAACATGGAAAGGAAATACAACTCAGCACCAATAGTAACAATCGGGGATCTCCCAGGATACCGTCCTGTAGTCCCATCTTTACATATCCAGTGGATCTCCCGAGATACCGTCCTGTAGTCCATCATATATATATATATATATATATATATATATATATATATATATATATATATCCGAAGGATCTCCCGGGATATCGCGTCGTAGTCTAACTCATAGTGCGCGCGGATCTACCGGAATCCCGTTCCGTAATCCCAAATGTAAATACCCAGTACTGGGGGAATCTACCGGGTGCATTCCCGTAATTCCATATAACTATGCAGGGGGATCTATCGGGAATCTAACCCGCAGTCCCAAGTAAATGTACAGGGGGATTTATCGGGAATCTAACCTGCAGTCCCAAAGTAAATGTGCAGGGGGATCTATCGGGAATCTAACCCACAGTCCCAAAGTAAACAGACAAGGGGGAGCTACTGGAATCTCACATCCGTAGTCCCAATGTAAATACACACCAGCAGCAAGGAAATATTCAGAGAAGAGAAATTTCATGTTAAGACAACAAATAATTCTAGCCTAGCATGTTGCACAGAGTTCAGGTAAACAGATTGAATAATTAAAGCAATTAAATCACTTAGACATGCTTTCCTAAACTAACAACGGGCTTAATAGTACAAATAATAACAACCAGAGAATTAACATACTAACAAGTACTTAAAGAAAACTAGATTTCCAAGAATTTGCACAAGTACGCACTAGTCACCTCATGTACAAGGCATTTCAATTACCAAATATATCAATCCTAAGGGGAAGGTCCCCCACACAAGGTTAGGCAAGCCACTTACCTCAAACCGGTTCAAAGATCAACCTAACACCACGTCTTTGCCACGAATACTCGACTCCAAATGGCCCAAATCTATTCAATTCAATTGCATAAAGTAAATAACACTTCAAGTAACTAATTCTACAGTTACTTTCTAAGCTAACACACAAAATTATGTAAAATGATCAAAACGCCCCTCGGGCCCATATGGTCAAAACCCGAGGTTCGAACCAAAACCTGATTACCCATTCCCCCACGAATCCAAATATATAATTTATTTTGAAATCGAACCCCAAATCGAGGTCCAAATCCTCAATTTTTGAAAAACCTAGGTTCTACCCAAAACTCCCAATTTCCTCCATGAAAATTTGTGATTTTAAGTTGAAATCATGTTAAAAGATGTTAATGATTGAAGGAAATGAGTTTAAATTAACTTACAATCGATTTTGAAGAAGTGTTGTTCTTGGAAAATTGCCAAAAAGAGTTTGTATTTTGAAAAGATGTGAAAAATGGGTTTAAAATTGTCTAAGTATAAAGTTGCAGGTCGCAGGTATGGGAAATACGAACAGGGGTTCGCAATTGCGAACCCCGACCTCTGCTAAATCTTGGGAATTGTGAAATAGGGTTCGCATTTGCAAACCCTTCAGGAAAGCTGGACCTTCGCATTTGCGAACAGAATGTCGCATTTGCGATTGGGGAATTGCGAAGAATAGGTCGCATTTGCCACCCAAGGCTGGACGGGTATTTTCGCATTTGCGAAGAAATACTCGCATTTGCGAGAAAGGCAGGCCTGGGATGTTTTTCACATTTGTGATCCATCCTTCGCATTAGCGAACCAGGCTTCGCAAATCTGAAGCCTGCAGGCCTGAACATACCAGCAAAAATTCTGCAATTTTCCAAGTTCCAAAAGCACCCCGTGGCCTATCCGAAACTCACCCGAGCTCTCGGGACTCCAAACCAAATATAAACACAACCTCACAAACATCCCACAGACTTATTCGTGTAATAAAATCACCAAAATAACCTCAATAACAACGAATTAAACCTCAAAATCATAGAATTTTCTCAAACTTCTTAAAACATCGACTTTAGCAATTTAGGTCTGAATCATGTCAAATGACATCCGTTTTTTACCAACTTTTACAGAAATGTCTTAAATCATATATAAGACCTGTACCGGGTGCCGGAACCAAAATACGGGCTCAATACCATCATGTTCTAATCAATTTCATTTCAAATTTCTTTAAACAATTTCAGAGAACAAGTTTTCTTTGAAAATTCATTTCTCGGGCTTGGGACCTCGAAATTCGATTCCGGGAATACGCCCAAGTCCCATATTTTCCTACAGACCCTCCTGGACCGTTAAATCACGGGTCCGGGTCCATTTACCCAAAATGCTGACCGAAGTTAAATTAGCTCATTTTACAGTCAAAATTTATCATTTTTCACAGATTTTCACATCTAGGCTTTCCGGCTATGCGCCCGGACTGTGCATGCAAATCGAGGTGATGCTAAAAGAGGTTTTTAAGGCCTCAGAATACAGAATTTCATTTTAGAACAAGTGATGACCCTTTTGGGTTATCACATCCTCCACCTCTAAAATAATCATTCGCCCTCGAACGGACAGAAGAAAGAAGTACCTGAGTCGGAGAAAAGATGAGGATAACAGCTCCGCATATCGGACTCGGACTCCCAGGTCGATGCCTCGAGAGGCTGACCTCTCCACTGAACACGAACAGAAGGAAAACTCTTCGATCTCAACTGGCGAACCCGCCGGTCTAGAATAGCTACTGGCTCCTCCTCATAAGACAAGTCCTTGTCCAATTTAACAGTGCTGAAATCTAACACGTAGGATGGATCCCCGTGATACCTCCGGAGCATCAAAACATGGAATACTGGGTGAACTCCAGCCAAGCTGGGAGGTAAGGCAAGCTTATAAGCAACCTCCCCAACACGTCTCAATATCTCAAAAGGGCCAATAAATCTCGGACTCAACTTTCCTTTCTTCCCAAATCTCATGACGCCTTTCATAGGTGAAACCCAAAGTAGAACCCGCTCTCCAACCATATAGGAAACATCACGAACCTTCGGTCCACGTAACTCTTCTGTCTGGACTGGGCTATACGGAGTCTATCCTAAATCACCTTAACCTTCTCCAAGGCATCCTGAACTAAGTCTGTGCCCAATAATCTTGCCTCGCCCGACTCAAACCAACCCACCGGGGATCTACACGCCTTCCATATAAGGCCTCATACGGTGCCATTGGAATGCTAGACTGATAGTTGTTGTTGTAAGCAAACTTCGCCAATGGCAAGAACTGATCCCAAGACCCTCCAAACTCAATCACACACGCACGGAGCATATCCTCAAGAATCTGAATAGTGAGCTCGGATTGTCCGTCCGTCTGAGGGTGAAATGATGTACTCAACTCTACCTGAGTACCTAACTCATGCTGAACGGCTCTCCAGAATCGTGATATGAACTGGGTACCTCTATCTGAAATGATAGAAACTGGAATACCATGCAGACGGATAATCTCTCGGATATAAATCTCCACCAACCGCTCCAAAGAATAAGTAATACACATAGGAATAAAATGCGCGGACTTGGTCAGCCGATCCACAATCACCCAAATAGCATCAAACTTCTTCAAAGTCCGTGGGAGCCCAACTACAAAGTCCAAAGTGATCCGCTCCCACTTCCACTCCGGAATCTCTATCTGCTGAAGCAACCCACCCGGTCTCTGGTGCTCATACTTCACCTACTGACAGTTGAGACACCGAGCTACGAATCCAACTATATCCTTCTTCATCTGCCTCCATCAATAGTGTTGCCTCAAATCCTAATACATCTTCGCGACACCCGGGTGAATGGAATACCGCGAGCTATGTGCCTCCTCTAGAATCAACTCCCGAAGCCCCTCAACATTGGGTATACAAATCCGACCCATCATCCTTAATACCCCATCATCACCAATAGCCACTTCCCTAGGATCACCGCGCTGAACCTTTTCCTTGAGGACAAGCAAATGAGGGTCATCATACTGTCGCTACCTGATACGATCAAATAAGGAATACCGAGAAACCATGCAAGCTAGAACCTGACTGGGCTCCAAAAGATCCAATCTCACAAACTGGCTGGCTAAGGCGTGAACATCCCTTGCCATAGGCCTCTACGATGATGGTAAATAAGCCAAACTCCCCAAACTCTCTGCTTGATGACTCAAAGCATCAGACACCACATTAGCCTTGCCTGGGTGATACAAAATAGTGATATCATAGTCCTTTAGCAACTCCAGCCACCTCCTCTGGCGCAAATTTAGATCCTTTTGCTTGAACAAATGCTGCAAGCTCCGATAGTCAGTATAAATCTCATAAGGCACACCGTATAAGTAATGGTGCCAAATCCTCACGGCGTGAACAATGGCAGCTAACTCAAGGTCATGAACAGGGTAGTTCTTCTCATGTATATTTAACTGTCTGGATGAGTAGGCAATTACCCTATCGTCCTACATCAACACTGCACCCAGGCTAACCCTCGAGGCATCACAATAGACCATATAAGACCCTGAACCTATAGGCAGTATCAAAATTGGGGTCATGGTCAAAGCTGTCTTGAGCTTCTGAAAGCTCGCCTCACACTCCTCCGTCCACTGAAACGGAGCATCCTTTTGGGTCAACCTGGTCATAGGGGCTGCAATCGATGAAAACCCCTCCATAAAACAATGGTAGTAACCAGCCAAACCAAGAAAACCGCGGATCTCGGTAGCTGAGGATGGTTTGGGCCAACTCTGCACGACCTTTATCTTCTTCGGATCCACCTGAATACCCTCACTCGATATCATGTGGCCTAAAAATGCCATTGAATCCAACCAAAACTCACATTTCGAGAATTTAGCATATAATTTCTTCTCTCTCAGAGCCTGAAGCACAGTACTCAGGTGCTGCTCATGATCTTCCCGATTACAGGAATACACCAGAATATCATCCATAAAGACAATGACGAACGAGTCAAGATACGGCCGGAACACACTATGCATCAAATGCATAAAGGTTGTTGGGGCATTGGTCAGCCCAAATGACATAACAAGGAACTTGTAATGACCATATCGAGTCCTGAAAGCGGTCTTTGGGATATCTGGCTCCCGAATCTTTAACTGATGGTAACCTGAGCGCAAGTCAATCTTAGAAAACACTCGTGCACCCTGAAGCTGGTCAAACAGATCATCAATACAAAGCAAAGGATAACGGTTCTTCACCATAACCTTGTTCAACTGGCGATAATCAATACACATATGCATAGAACCATCTTTTTTCTTCACAAACAAGACAGGAGCACCCCAAGGCGATACACTAGGCCGAATAAAACCCTTATCAAGCAATTCCTGTAACTGATCCTTCAACTCAGGAGGTGCCATGCGATACAGAGGATTAGAAATGGGCTGAGTGCCCGGTAATAGATCAATGCCAAAATCAATATCTCTATCATGTGGCATTCCTGGAAGATTAGCTGGAAACACATCGAGATAATCACGTACTACAGGGACTGAGTCAACAAAAGGGGTATCAATACTGACATCTCTCACATAAGCTAAATATGTGTCACACCCCTTCTCAACCATATGCTGAGCTTTAAGAAAAGAAATAACCCTACTGGGGGTGTGATCTAATGTACCACTCCACTCGACACGCGGTACACCTTGCATAGCTAGTGTCACGATCTTGGCATGACAATCAAAAATAGCATAATAGGGCGACAATTAGTCCATGCCCAAAATAATGTCAAAATCAACCATATTGAGTAACAATAAATCAACTTTGGTCTCAAAACCACTAAGAGAAACCAAACACAACCGATAAATACGGTCTACCACGAGAGAATCTCCCACAGGAGTAGAAACATAAACAGGGGAACTCAAAGAATCCCAAGGTACACCCAAATGCGAAGAAAAATAACAAGACACATAAGAGTAAGTAGAGCCTGGATCGAATAAAACTGATGCATCTCTGTGGAAAACCAGTATAATACCTGTGATGACAGAATCAGAGGCAACAGCCTCGGTACGGGCAGGAAGGGCATAATATCTGGCTTGGCCTTCCCTTCTAGCTGGCTGAGCAGGTGGGGTAGCAACTGGTGTTGTGATCATAGCCTGAGAACTCTGCGGAGTGCGCTATGGCTGAGAAGTCTGTGGAGGTGCACTCCTCCCAAGTCTACGGCAATACCTCACCATATGGCGTATGTCACCAAACTCAAAGCAGCCTCGCGGCCGACGTGGCAGTGGGAACTGTGCGGTACGGGTACTCTAAGACCCTTGAACACCTGAAACATTGTGTAAAATCTAAGATGCAAACTGAGCTGGCTGACCCGCAAAACCTCTACCATGTCGTACTCTTCCTCCAAAATAAGGACCAATGGGTATCCCCAGTCGATGAGGTCTACTCACTCCCCTATAATCTCCCTCCTGACCTCATCTGCCCTTTCTCTCCTGGACCCACTTGTCCTCTACTCGGCAAGGGTTTCTCACCACCCACGGAATTGGGACCACAGGTTGTGTCGCTATGACACTTGGAACCTGACCAATGTGAACTCATTGCTTTGGATCGGGGACGGCAGAATTCTGGGTCCCTCCCTCGATCTGTGAAGTAGTTGGTACAACCTGAATCAACCTCGCCTGAACAAATGGACCAAACATGCTCAGGAACTGTGCTAATGTCTCCTGAAGTGCTGGAGTAGTAGTAGCAGTAGGCGTATCCAATGCCTGGACTCTAACTGGAACTGTTGGTGACTCTTCGGTGGTAGCTCGCGCGGGTGCCCTGGTTGCACCACGTGCGCGTCCTCGGCCTCTACCCTGACCCCGACCTCTGACGGCTCTCGCAGTGGGCGCGGGTGTCTAATCATCTCTGGTAGCACGTATCCTCACCATCTGTGAGAGAATAGAAGATAGAAGTTTAGGATTGTGATGTCAAATATTTCGCACGACAGGGAAATCAAATGAAGTGGAATTTTCCTAACGGTTACATAGCCTCTCGTAGATAAGTACAGTCGCCTCCGTACCGATCAGCGAGACTCTAATAAACTGGCTTGTGATCCATGACTCCTATGAACCTAGAGCTCTGATACCAACTTGTCACGACCCCGGTTCACCCTCCGTGAACCATCGTGACGGCACCTAGTCTCTACGACTAGGTAAGCCTAAATTCGTGGAAGATACCCAACTTGCGGAAGTAAAACAATTTTAAAACAGAAATCAAGCAATAATAGTGTGTAAATGTGCCGCTCGATATACACCATGTTTAACTTTCAATACCAAACATAAGTCCAAGACCCAGAAACCCATGAATCACAAGCTAAGAAAGAAATACTACATAGCTCTAACTCCGGAATTTCTAATAAAGAACAGAAAAGTACAAAAGGGCTAAATACTAAAGGCTGGAATAGAAAGGGACTCCTTGGTCCGCAGACGCGACAAGTGTACATCGGAGCCTCTACGCAGTTGTTTCCCACAACGATGGTAGGCCTGATCAGTGGTACCTGGATCTGCACATGAAAAACATGCGCAGAAGAGGCATGAGTACACCACAGTGGTACTCAATAAGTGCCAAGTCTAACCTCTATTGGGTAGTTACGAGGAAGGTCAGGGCCCTACTGAGATTAAATAAAATATAAAGGTTAACAGTATAGAACGGAACAGTATAAATGAGTGCAGCAGTAAAATAACACGGGGTGAACAGAACAGCAACAACTATATAGAACCAGGTAAACATGAAAAAGAAATACAACTCAACACCGACAGTAACAATCGGGGATCTCCCAGGATACTGTCATGTCCCATCTTTACATATCAAGTGGAGTGCGCGGGGATCTACCGGAATCCCGCTCCATAGTCCCAAATGTAAATACCCAGTACTGGGGGAATCTACCGAGTGCATTTTTGTAGTTCTATATAACTGTGCAGGGGCATCTATCGAGAATCTAACCCGCAGTCCTAAAGTAAATGTGCAGGGGGATCTATCGGGAATCTAACCCGCAGTTCCAAAGTAAATGTACAGGGGGATCTATGGGGAATCTAACCCGCAGTCCCAAAGTAAATGTGCAAGGGGATCTATCAGGAATCTAACCCGCAGTCCCAAAGTAAACAGACAAAGGGAATCTACCGGAATCCCACATTTGCAGTCCCAATGTAAATACATAGAAGCAGCAAGGAAATATTCAGAGAAGAGAAATTTCATATCAAGGCAACAAATAATTCTAGCCTAGCACGCTGCACAGAGTTCAGGTAAACAGATTGAACAATTAAAGCAATTAAATCACTTAGACATGCTTTCCTAAACTAACAACGGGATTAATAGTACAAATAATAACAGCCGGAGAAGGAACATACTAATAAGTACTTAAAGAAAATCGGATTTCCAAGAATTTGCACAAATACGCACGAGTCACCTCACGTACAAGGCATTTCAATTACCAAATATATCAATCCTGAGGGGAAGGTCTCCCACACAAGGTTAGGCAAGCCATTTACCTCAAACCGGTTCAAAGATCAACCTAACACCACGTCTTTGCCACGAGTACTCGACTCCAAATGGCCGAAATCTATTCAATTCAATTGCATAATGTAAATAACACTTCAAGTAACTGATTCTACAGTTAATTTCTAAGCTAATACGCGAAATTATGTAAAATGAACAAAACGCCCCTCGGGCCCACGTGGTCAAAACCCGAGGTTCGAACCAAAACCCGATTACCCATTCCCCCACGTTTCCCGCTGTTAGCAACCCTAAGACCTTCTTTGGTTTTTTCAAAGAATTTGGTTGGAATGAGCCCTTCTTGTATGCAGTTGAGATCTGCACCTGTATCAAATAAGGCAATGATATCCAAGGTAAAGGACTTATTGACAATTAGAATGACTCTCATATGCCATTTTCTTATGGAAATTCTAGAGAAGTGGTTGCAAAAAACTTCTTGTTCAACTGGTTTAACATCAGTTGGTTTGAACTCTTCAGGTTTGGTAGAGAGCTGTTGGAGAACAAGACGATCTAATTCTTGTCTAGCCTTAATTTCTCGAATTTCTTCCTTAAAGAATGCTATCTCAGTTTGGAGATCTTGGATAGTCACTACCATAGGTTTTTGGGAAGGGAATCTACTGAGGATATCAGTAATATTGTAAGTATTGGCAACTTGAGGATGATTGGTAAAGAGACTAGACGAAGATGTAGAAGGCTTATCAATTGTTCGTTTGAACTGCTCGAGATAATACTTCTTTTGCTCAGAATCTTAGAGATTGCTTATTATTTCAAGAAGAAGATCTTGTTCTTTGGAGAGAACATTAATCACAGGTTCCTCTTAACTACACTGAGATGAAGATGATTTTGTGTCATCATCTTCAAGTTGGTTAAATTGTTGTTAAAGTTCATCATCAGTAACATCGGAAGTGTCGCTATCTTCTAGTAAAAGTTGTTCGATCTGGTTAAGAATAGACTCATTTAAATTAAGATTTCTAACTTTGTTAGACAACTTGTAGTATTTGGCAATATGACCTTGTTTGTTGCATTTGAAACATTTGCCAGAATTGGGAGTTTGGAAGTTTGTTGGTTTATGTTTATTGGGAAAGGTTTTGGATTTAGAAGAAAACGGTTTGGCCTTCCTAAACTTGGGTGCAGAAGACCTATATTTCGTAATCTCCATATCATTGGTTGGTCGTCTCTTGTGAGGATTTTTTCTACAAGGTGGTAAGCCAAAGTATTCACAGAAACTACCTAGATCTCGACGAGTCTGTGCTCTATCTTTGGCTAATTATCTCAATATCTTATCATGTCGACAGATTTTGAGAGCAACATGTTGAATGAGGCGTGTGAGTTGGCCATAGGTGATTTGTTCGTAAGGAATAATATCACCAGAATGTTGATTTTGGAGTTCTTCTTTAACTAAATCCCTAAGAGACTTAGGTAGACCATCTAGGAATTTTTCTTTCCAATATGGGAGATTTCCATCAAATTTTTCGTAGATTCGGGTAAGAAAGGAATCTTTATACCATCTGAAATCAGAAAGGGTTTTACACTTAAAGTTGTTAGGTATCTCAGAAGATCTTTCCCTAAAGATACCTGTATTACCTATGAATGTTTTGATAATGGTATAAATCAGGGTGTTGGTTGAGTCAGGAATGGTAAGGCCATCCTTAAGAATTGGTTCTCTTGCCGAATCAACTCGGACACTTAATAGAATTTGGTTCTTATCTTCTTCGCTAAAATGGGTATCCCACCATCCTTTAAGTTGACCTGTGAAACCTGCTACTAAGATATGAGTAGTAAGCTAGTCAGAACAGTTATGAGAAGTTTGGTATGCACTAGCTACCATAGTCATTTGTTGTAATTTGGCCAGAATATTATATTCAGAACAACCATCTATGTTCCATTCATAGATATTATTGGCATTATAGTTGTTTGCATAACATTGGGTCTTTCTTCTAAGGCTACATCAGGATGGGTAGCTCTAGAATAGTAAAGTCTTTGGGGCTGACGCCAGTTGAAAGATCCTGTTCTTACGGGGTTAATTTCGAGGGGAGGATTTTCATAAAATTGTTCTGACTGCGAATTGGTTTCTTGGTCAGAATCGGCTTCTCGGAGAACATGGACAGAAAACTCCTTAGTTGGAGTATCCTGAGCTATCAGAGTTTTCTCTATTTCTAGGATCCTACGCTGAAGGTCAGAGAACTGAGGATAGTCTTTATCTTGGTGGATCCGAAGTTCCGTAGCAAAAGTTCTAGGGATCTCATAAGGTTTAAACAAAGGGATTGAAGAAGTGAAGGTATCTGCTGGCTTAGAACTAGTAGATGCTGAAGTTGGTTTTGTAACTAAATATTCACCAAGGGATTGTAAATATTTGTTCGTATAATTATTTTGTTCAAAAATACTTTTAATATCTTTGCCTGTAATAGCTTCATTTTCATTTTTTAATTTGAAAGGATTAGCTACTACTGAAGTATTTGCATAACTTGTTGAAAATCCTTGTGTCGGAGGAAGTTCTGAGAGGACTTCTTCTCCGGAGGAGGTTTTCCAAATTTTTGAAACATTAACTGATTTAGAAAAAGGAAAATCTAATTGGTGATACTCAGCATAAGCCTCAAACCATTCAAAGAAATTGATTTGTTCTTTTATGAAGTTTAAAGACTCATAGTAAATACTTTGAAGATTATATATATATTTTGCTTGTACACTATATACATAACTTACTTGAATTTTTAAACCTAACGCAAATATGCGCGGAACTTTTTCTAACTTTTTGAGAAAGCATACTGAACTTCGCTTGAACCGTAATTACATATGTCCCATGAATCACAAGTAACCAAATATGAACATATTTACTAAGTAACATGAAGGATTTGCTACCAAAAAATATTTACTCATTTTTAGAGAACAAAATCTAGGCTTATTAAATGTATTTAAGTAAGAGTCAAATCCTGTTATCTTAGATGTAATCTGATTATGTAATTAAAACAGTAAAATCATTATATCTTGCTATATATATTTCTTATATTGCATTGTGTTTAATATCAACTCAGTTCTTCTCCATTTTTATATTAAGAAGAAAATAGGGAGGAAAAAGTTGCTTATATATCTTCTTTCTATTAAGATTTAGGGTTAATTCCCAAGTGAAAAAAAAGATGGAGAATGCAAATCCGCTCATATCTACTGAAAAATGTGCAGCCTGTACGCACCTAAGGAAAAGATGTGATGCAAATTGCCAATTAGCTCCATATTTTCCTTCCAATAGAACTGAAGATTTCCAAAATGTTTATCAACTTTTCGGCGTAAGCAACATCATAAATATGCTTAATTCAGTTGATGATGAGCAAAAAGGAAAAATGGCAGAAAGCTTAATTTTAGAGGCTAAGATTAGGAAAGAAAACCCTGTGTATGGTTGCCTTGCTATTGAAAGAAAAATGAAGTTAGCAATTGAAGAAGCTGAGAAGGAACTTGAAATAGTACATAAACAAAATGCTTTTTGCAAAGAAATGGCCAAATCTCAAATGCAAAAATAGCCGTTGGAACAACAGCTCGTTAGATCTTCCTTGGACAAGGTAATCTTTAATTTCAATTTGTTTTCCTAGATATATAAAGTGAACATATAATTAGTTTTTTGTACTTTTTTGCTAGCAAACCCGCACTGTTATCTCGTGTCTCAACCAATTTTTTTCTTATTGAAAAATCTCTCTTTTGGCTTTTGAAACTTCGATTTGTGATTGCTACTTATACGTACCAAAGAGATTTCTTTCCCTTACCCTCACATACATCATGTGCCTAGATTTGCTATCTATAAACGTTCGATTCTTATAAATCTTTTTTTATTTTAATTGCACCGTTCAAGTTAGAATATAATCTTTAACAAATTTACACTATCTTTTTTGCTTAAACATGCCGTCTGCAACAACTAACTTTTATATTTATTTTTCTTCATTGTAGGGTTGAATTCAAGGAGTATTAAATGGAACCTAGGAATTAGTGGATTTGCAATGAAGATGATGAAGATCGTAGTTGACGTAGATTATTTATAGAGTTTATTGATGCTCATATACTAGTGTTTAAAAAAAAGGGGAAAAAGAGTCAGACTAAAAGCATATTTAAATTATTGTATTTTATTTTAATTTATGCATTGTGATGAAAAAACCATGTGTTCCATACAACAACTTATATGTCCTAATTGTCAAATTGCTACTTCAAATTATATGAATCTATACAAGCATGAAGACAAATTATGAAAACGGATTTGTATTTTTTGTTTATCTCTAGATAAATGTCGACCAGCCATTTTATATTCTTAAACCGAAACCATATTGTTTATTGGAATTACAATCGCTTGTTATTCAATAAAATAAATAAACTTGTATGTTATTCATAAAATATAAGAAAATTTAATTAATATTTTAATTTCATTTAAGAAAGAAAAAACAAACACCATATAGAAAAATTTCAAGCCTTACCAAACCCACTGGCAACTGCATACTAATATTAATATTAACTAAACAAAGAATTTAGAAGAAAGAGAGAGGAACAAAGAGAATGAAAAGAAGACCAAGTTTAGGGGTGTATCAAGGTATTTTACTTTAACAAAACGTAAGGTGTCACAGCGTAAAATAACAACGTAACTACAAATATCTAGGACCATCCATTTTGAAAGTAATGAGAATACAGTGTTATAGTGATTGTGTATATAGCTGTATAAAAGCTTCAAGAATCAGTTATGTAGTTAGTCGGTTAGTATAGATGGTTAGTTAGTTAAGGCATCATTTATATATGTATGTAGATACATTGTACAGATACACAAAAGAATAAATTTTTATTTCATTTCCTCCTTCCAATAGTTCTCTCTCTAAGCATTCATCTCCAAATCTCTCTGGTTCATCAATTACACCTAAAATCAACATGGTATCAGAGCTTCCAATCGTAATTACGAGTGCATGACTTTGATTCTGGAAGATTTTGTTTGTTCAACGACTAATTTCATAGATGAATAGCAAAGTTGAGATCCAACAATAGCGGCAAAGATAGATTTGAACCACAATCATCCATTGTTCATTCATCCTTCAGACACTACAGGAGCCCCGATAATATCGATCCAGCTGACTGGTTCTAACAATTACATCAACTGGAGTTGAGCGATCGAAATCCAGCTACTTGAGAAGAACAAGCTAGGGTTAGTCGATGGGGCTCTAAAAAGGGGGATCTTGATGTCGAACTAGGTCATCAACGGGACTGAAGTAACGTCATTATTTTAGGATAGATCATGAGCTCAGTATCAAAGGAATTGATAACAAGGATTTGTATGCATGCTAGAGCTGTTTGGGAACATTTGAGGGAACGATTTGACAAAGTGAACACTTCACGAGTGTATCAGCTGCATAAGTCAATATCTACAATTACTTAAGGAATGGATAGTATGCCAGTGTATTTCTCCAAGCTTCGTAATCTCTGGGATGAGTTTGAAAATATGGTGCCACATCCATGTGATTTTACTAAATCTAAAAACTTCATTGAGTTTATGCAAAAACAGAAGGTCTTACAGTTTTTGATGGGACTAAATGAGACCTACGAGCAAGCTAGAAGCAAAATTTTGATGACTAGCCCTACACCAAGCGTTAATAAAGCATACTCAATGCTGGTTGAGAGGGAAAGTCAAATATCAGTGGCCAACATCATGATAGCATGGGATGGAAGTGATTCTGCAGCTCTTTTGGCTTGTAAGAGTAATGTGCACCAGAACTATCAAAGGCCAAAGAGGAACTGAAATGTTCAGTGTGACTATTGTAAAATAAAAGGTCATACGAAGAAAGGATGCTACAAAATAATTGGATATCCTGCAGGTTTCAAAGAGAAGAAGAAGATGAATACTGCATATAATGCTTGTGCTGAAAATACTCATCAACTGTAACTGCTGGAATTACAGGAGGCACTGGTCAACCAGAGGGATTTAATAAAGGAGAAATGGCTAGATCACCACAATTGACCACAGATCAGTATGATCAGATCATGAAAATGTTGAATCTAAATACCAACCGTGAACCACAACAGGAAAATATAGCTAATATGGCAGGTAACGCTTATTCATTTCTTGTTGATATAGCAAAGGCACACCAAAAAAAGACACGAGGGAAATCAATCATAGGGTTGCAGACCTACGATTTTTGAATAATGTTAAAGCAGCTAACACTAAGAAGGTTAATCTACCAAATGGGGAAGCAGTACAGGTGACACATATTGGGAATTGTGGAATAACAGGGACATGGGAAATCAAAGATGTCCTATTTTTACTTGATTTTCAATACAACCTTATGTTAGTGTCTAAGGTGACAAGGGATCTTAAATATCTGGTTGCATTATATCCTGACTTCTGTTTATTCTAGGACCTCTTCACTAGGGAGGTGAAGGGGATTTGTAGAGAAAATGATGGACTTTACCTACTAGTCTTACAAATAAATAATGCAGCTGGAGCAGAGCTAAAGGGAGTCACAAGAGGACTAACAACACAAGAAAGTAAAGAAGAAGTAATGATGTGGCATAAGAGATTGGCACGTTCTTCAAGAGGAGCTATGAAAAAGCTTCTAGGCTACAACTTAGAAATATGTCAATCTGTAGTAGATAGTTGTGAAGTATGTCTATTAGTCAAATGATGATAGGCTATAATTACGTATTTTAGTCGCTTATTACACTAAAATTTACTGCATTTTAATTGAGTTTGAGCTTTAATCGCTAGTGGTTTGCACTAATTGTGTGTTTTATGCCTTGTAGGGGTGATTTCGAGCTATGTAGATGTTATGAAATAAATTCAATTGATTAGGAGCTTTGAAGTCTGAGTAAAACCCAAAGACTTAAGCCCAGATCGTATTCGGGGATTAACGAATGATAGAGCAACAAAACGAAAAATCGAGTAGGCATATTGCCACTGTCTAGTAAAATATATATAACTTTTTGCTCAGAACTCCATTTGGGATTTACAATATATGGTTGGAAATCTACCTCAGAGGGCTATAACTTTCATGTTTTATGTTTTTCCAAATGCCAAATGGAATAGGTGAAAAATTCAGTCGACACTGCGACCACGGACCTGACGCAGACTGAGGCAGTACACTAGGAAAGTACCGCGCCCGGACCGCGGCCACGGACGTCCAGGCCTGGAAACTTGTCCTTTTTCGTGTAGGAGAAGTTATAATTATTTGGGATCAACCCTACTTGGTATATATACATGGAAAAACGGTATTTTGAGGGGATGAGACCAATTTTCGACACAGATTCGACCTAAGGAGGCAGAGACACAATAGGAACAAGGCGGGGAATTCTTCTACTAGTTTTTCCTTCCTATTCCTATTTTTCATTGTTGGTTATGACTTTTAGTATTGTAGTTTTACATACTATTATGAATAGCTAATTTGTTATCTAGGGTTTTGATGGAACCTTTTGTAGGATAAATTCTTGTTATGTTTTTATATAATTAAGTCGTAGTATTTTCTCTATTTGTTCAACTATATTATTCTTGTGGTTGATTGAAGGGCCCTCAATTAGCTATGCCTATTTAGTATGTATTACTCGGGAGAGAGTGCATATTTAGGTAGTTGTTGAACAACATCACTCCCGGCGTATGTGAGGAATTAATAACCAAGTGTTTAAAGGTGGGATTAGGGATAACGAAACCTTGGGTGCGATCTAAGTGAGTTATAATTAAAGCCAGCTAGCGTAACTCGGGAGAGTATGTCTAGTAAATTGTCGTAATTACTTGGGAGAGAATTACAACACGCAGAGCGCTCATGATCGGTAGAGAATACTTAGGCAAAATTATAGAAGACATAGCGGGAAGGATTCCGACAATTGGGGAAATCATAACTCTAGACCTCCTTAGTCTTTTCTCCAACATGTAGTATCTTTAGTGTTGATTTATTATTTTAATTTTTTAGTTAGTTAGTTAAACACAAGAATTTTAATATCTATAAGTTAGGAATTATTCAAGCTTGTATTCTTGGTGATAGTGAACAACTGTATCTAAGCCTTAGTTCTCTGTGGGATTCGACTCCGGACTTGTAAACTAGATTATATTTGCAACGATCGCTTTGTCCTTTTTATAAGGCATAGTTGGGTGTGATCACCAAACATCATATATTGCCTTTTTCTCCAAGTACTAATAGATAAAATAAGGTCTTTCAATTGATGCATTTGGATGTTTGGGGCCCATATAATACACCCAATTTTGATGGAAATAAGTACTTCTTCACAATTTTAGATGACTATTCTCGTGTGACACAGATATTTTTGTTGAAATTTAAATCATATGTTATCATAGTCCTTAAAAGTTTGCTTAAAATGACTACAACTCAGTTTAGTGCAATGGTTCAGACAAGAAGGTCTGATAATGGAGGGAAGTTTGTGAACTCTGAGATGCAGGACTTGTTTAGGTCCTTGCGAATCATACATCAAAGAATATGTGCTTACAAACCTCAACAAAATGGGGTAGTAGAGAGGAAGCACAGGTACCTCCTTGAAGTTTCCAGGTCAATTATATTTCAAGGTCACATTTCTCTCAGATTTAGGGGTTACTGTATATTAGCTGCAGCTTAAGTAATCAATAGATTACCATATGTAGCTCTTGAAGGCAAATCCCCCTTATGAAGTTTTCTTTCATAAGATACCTTCTATAAGTTATTTGAAGACTTTGGGTTATCTATGCTTTGTTGATGTCCTACCAAGGGGAGACAAGTTCGCGAGTAGAGCAATTAGAGAAGTGTTTATGGGGTGTTATAGTGTAACTAAGGGTTACATTTTATATGAGTTGGAGAGGCATCTATTCTTTGTGAACAGAGATGTCACATTTAGGGAAGATGTTTTCCCATCTCAACTGCAGTTTACAGAGATGAATCAAACAATGGATCATTTCCTTGTAGATGACAGTAGTCAATTGCTACCAGGGAACTCAATACCAACATATCCACTTATATTGGAACCTTCTACAGTAATTGCTCCTGCAATTGACCTTGCAATTGTCTTAGAAGTTGTGCATATCAATGATGCTTCCCAGGAGAATTCAACCTTAAGGGGTACTCTTGAGAATGAAACTTTACAAAACACCTATTCCATACATGAACCAGCAGAATCAGCTGACCTTGATGATGCTATATAGAACACCCCTGCTGCAGATGAGTCAGCAGTGCCAGTTGACAATCTTGAGAAAGTTTTCCAACTATAAACAGCATTGACACTACAGCTCCTCTAAGGAGATCTCAAAGGGGATCCAAAGAGCATGTATGGATGACAGATAATATCACTCAGAAGCCTTCTACTAACTCGGTTTTATATCCTATTGAGAATGTTGTCAACTATGAGAGGTTATCCTTATCTCATCAAATCTATCTTGGAGCATTTTCAGCAATCACAGAACCTCAAAATGTTCAGCAGGCATTCCAAATAAGAGATGGGTTGAGGCTACGAGGGTAGAATTCAAGCCGTACAAGAAAAAAATACATGGGAATTGGTTAAGTTACCACAAGGAAAGAGACCTATAAGGTGAAAATGGATCTACAAATTGAAGATTAAGGGTAATGGTGAGGTATAAAGGTTCAAACCTAGGTTGGTAGCTAAAGGATATAACCAAAGGGAAGGGTTGGATTATAACGAGACCTTCTTCCCAATGGTTAAAATAGCTACTGTTAGGACTATTCTCTCTCTTGCTGCTGGGAAATGCGGGTTCATTTATTAGTTAGATGTATACAATGCTTTCCTACAGGGAAACCTCCATGATGAAGTCTATATGGAGCTCTCACATGGTTTTACAAGTCAGGGGGAGCCAGGCATGGTCTGCAAACTTGTAAAATCCCTTTATAGGCTTAAACAAGCCAATAGGCAATGGAATCTCAAATTAACAGAGGCACTTCTGCATTCCGAATTTCATGAAAGCAACCTGGATCACTCTTTGTTTATCAAACAGTAAGGGTCATACATTGTAGTAATTCTAGTCTATGTGGATGATATGCTAGTAACAGGGAGAAATTTGCAACTGATTGAAGCCACCAAAAACTCTTTACACCAAGCATTCAAAATCAAAGACTTGGGAGAAATGATGTTTTCTCTTGGAATGGAATTCAACAGATCAAAGAAAGGTATCTTGATCAACTAGAGGAAATATGCATTGGAGATAATCTCTGAGTTAAGACTCACAGTTGCTAAGCCAACCTGGACTCCTTTAGAGTCAAATGCAAGGTTGACTGTACCAGAGCTTGATAAACTAACAAGAGTTGAGGATGACACTTTGCTAACTGACATTGGGCAATATCAAAGGCTCATTGGAAAGCTATTGTATCTAACATTAACTAGGCCAGATAAAGCCTTCTCAGTACAAACACTTAGCCAGTTTCTATAATTCCCAAGAAGTCTCATTCTGATGCAGCATTGAGAGTGGTAAGATACATTAAAAGAGAACCAGGAATGGGAATTCTGTTAAGTAGCAGTAGCAGAAATAGATTAAGTGTATATTGTGATGCTGATTGGGTATCATGTCCCAACACAATGAAATCAGTGTCAGGTTTTTAGTGAAGTATGGAGAATCTTTGATCTCATGGAAGTAAAAAAAGCAGAACACAGTATCAAAGAGTTCAACTGAAGTTGAATGCAGAAGCATGGCAAGTGCAGTATCAGAAGTAGTATGGTTGACAGCATTACTAAAGGAATTGGGGACAAATGTAGAGTTGCCAATTGAAGTATACAGTGATAGCAGGGTTGCATTGCAAATTGCAGTCAACCCAATATTTCATGAAAGAACAAAACATTTAAAAATCGATTGTCATTTTATCAAGCAAAAGATTCAGGAGGGATTGATAAATGCAGAACATTTGGGAACTAGAGATCAAGAGGCAAATATTCTAACAAAAGGATTAGTAAGAGCACATCACGAATATCTTGTGAGCAAGCTAGGTGTGTTGAATATTTTTGCACCACCTAGCTTGAGGGGGAGTAATGAGAATACAGTGTTATAGTGAGTGTCTATATAGCTGTATAGAAGCTTCTATAATCAGTTATGTAATTTATCGAATAACATAGGTGGTTAGTTAGTCAAGGCATCATCTATATATGTATGTGGATACATTGTACAGATGTACAAAAGAATGAATTTTTATTTCATTTCCTCCTTCCAATATTTCTCTCTCTAAGAATTCATCTCCAAATCTCTCATGCCGATTAGGGTTCATCAATTACACCTAAAGTCAATAGAAAGCAATCTTTGAGAAACTTTCCTCAAATTTTATTAAGATAGCTGATAGTAATTCTTTGCTAAATTTTTAAATCCATATTCGGGATTAGGTATTAGATAATCTCATATTCTCATACAATAATATGTAAATGTATATCATTTTAATTTTCATAATAAAAATGCACAAATAAACAGCTTAAAAGGGAAAGAAAATTTCATTAAAACCAAAATTAAAGGCGCTAAAATACTGAAGTGTTTGATTTAATAAGTTTTCAAAAATATTTCTGAAAATTAAATATATAAATAAGCAAAATGTTTAAAACAGCTACAATGTATAACACCTGGAACCAAAATTAAAAAGTCACCAACTTAATTTATCCACAAAATATACAAAATGAAGGTGAACTTATTACTTTATGTAAATTTATACTACCATTTTCTCAACTTTCTGTATTAGCTATCTTCGAAAACCAGCAGCACAAAACTCAACCCCTCATATGAGGGGTGAACAAAAAGGTCTTATTTTGTAGTGAACTATTGTAATGACCCGATCGGTCGTTTTGAGTGTTGTAGACTCGTTCCCCCATTTATTTCTTATTTTACGCTCAATTGTCATTATATGACTTTCAGGGGTAGTCGATTCGGTTCTCGGTATGTTTCGGAATGAGTTGAGACACGTAATCTCAAGGTTGAAAGTTTAAGTTGAAAAGATTGACCGGATATTGACTTATGTGTAAGTGGCTCCGGAATAGGGTTTTGATGGTTCCGATAGCTTTGTTGGGTGATTTTAGACTTGGGAGTATATCCGGATAGTGATTTGGAGGTCCGTAGTTGATTTAGGTTTGAAATAGCGAAAGTTGAAAAATTAAAGCTTTGGAAATTTAAACAGTTTGACCGAGAGTTGACTTTGTGGTTATCAGGCTTGGATTTTGACTTCAGAAGTTGGAGTAGGTCCATTGTATCATTTATGACTTGTGTGCAAAATTTGAGGTCAATTAGACTTGATTTGATATATTTCGGCATCGAATGTAGAAGTTAGAAGTTCATAAGTTCATTAGGCTTGAACCGATGTGTGATTCATGGTTTTAGCATTGTTTGATGTGATTTGATGTTTTGACCGAGCTCGTATGATATTCTAGGAATTGTTGGTATATTTGGTTGAGGTCCCGGGGGCTCGGGTGGATTTTGGATGGCTAACAGAGTGAAATTGTGACTTGGAAGACTGCCGAAGTTTGCTGGTGCTCAGATTTGGTTTCCTTCTATAAGATCGCGTGGAGAGGTCCGCAATCGCGAAGGCTTCTTTTGGGCAGCTGGATTTTTACTCTCCATGTTCGTGAGTTGAGGGCTGCGATCACGTAGGTTAGTAAAGCAGTGAATCGCGAACGCGTGGGCTAGGCCGCATTCGCGAAGGAAGTGAGGTAGCTGGGTTCCACGTGGGTGTTATTCGCGATCGCGTAGCTGTGTCTGCGATCGCATAAGTATGAGGAGGAAGTGCTTCGCGCTTTCTTGGATACTGCTGCGTTCGCGTAAGATTAATTCTTGGGCAGCTGAGTTTGTGCTTCGCGATCGCGAGCATTTTCCACGATCGCGATTAAGGGATATCTGGGCAGAATATTAAATCTCAAAAATGAGGGTTTGAGTTTATTTCACAATTTGATTTTGGGAGCTCGGATTGAGGCAATTCTTGGAGAGATTTTCAATTGAGTGATTGGGGTAAGTGATTCTTACTTAGTTTTGGTTAAACTCCATGATTATATCTTTGATTTCATTATTTAATTAGTGATTTGGGTTGAAAATTTGGGGGGAAATGGAGAAAACTTCTTAGGCCGAATTTTGGAGATTTGAGTGAGATTTTGGTATCATTTTTGAGTAATTTTGGTATGGTTGGACTCGTGGTTGAATGGGTGTTCAAATTTTGTAACTTTCATAGGATTCCGAGACATGGGCCCAGAGGTTGACTTTTCAGTTGACTTTTTGAGTTTTGATAAGAACATAGCATTTTTATATGAAATTGATTCTTACAGCTTGAGTTGATTGTATTGAATTGTTTGTGGCTAGATTCGAGGCATTCGGATGTCGATTCACGAGGAAAGGGCTAGTTGGAGTAGGGATTTGCACGGTTTGAGGTAAGTAACACTTCTAAACTTGGTTCTGAGGGTATGAGTCCTTGAAATTATGTGCTATGTGATTGGTGTTGAGGTGACGTGCATGCTAAGTGACGGGTGTATGGGCATGCACCATAGAAATTGTGATTTAGTCAATTCCATGGAACTGTGTTGCTATCTTATCTGAATATTATTATTGTACTCTATGTGTTAGAGAACTTGAGCTATGATTTATGCTAGAAATTATGTTTAGGCTATATGCTAGTACTGTTGGGACCCATAGTGGTCGTTCTTTGCTATTGATTTATTTCCTTAATTGCAGTTATGAACTCAGTCGCTTTCATCATTGCATATCATATCTCAATCTCTGTTATCGTATATTATCACATCATGTATCATTTATCTGTGTTGCTTAGCATGAGTGTTGTGAGCCTAAGAGACTAGAGAGATTGATGACTAAGTGAGGCCGAGGGCTAGTTTGTGAGTGATATTTATGGGATCGGGCTGCACGTCGTAGCAGGCCTTATTGATTCATGCCAAGATTTGGCTTATTATAGTGCTTGGGCTGGATCTGCCCCTCCAGAGTCTACACACCCACAATCAACGTAGTTGCTATTGATTTATTTGTATTTCGGCTAGATCTACCTCGGATTTATTTGCATTTGGGTTGGATCTACCTGGATTTATTTGCATTTAGGTTGGATCTGCCCTGGGCAGGATATGCCCGGCATAGTGCTGAGTGATTGAGTGTGATGACTGAGAATTGAGACAGTCAGGTCGAGTACTCTGAGAGTGAGAGTACACGAGGCTTTTATTGTGTTACATCACATATGATATACATATTGGCATGTAGATATAGAGATGTCATATTCCTCATATCATTCAAACTTGATATATTTTATCTGTTCTGAGTTTAATTGTTAAACCTGGAAGCATGTCTACATTCCTGTACTGGACTTGCAGATTATGAGTTTCTCTAAGATATTATTGTCATATGTCCTGACTTATGTACTCAGCCGTATTCATCATTGCATATCATATCTCAATCTTTGTTATTGTATATTATCACATCATGTATCATTGATTTAGGCTGCTTAGCATGAGTGTTGTGAGCTCGAGAGTATAGAGAGATTGATGACTGAGTGAGGCCAAGGGCCAGTTTGTGAGTGATATTTATGGCATCGGGCTGCATGTCGCAGCAGGCCTTGTTGATTCATGCCAGAATTTGGCTTATTATAGCGCTTGGGCTGGATCTGCCCCTCCAGAGTCTGCACACCCACAGTGACCACAGTTGCGATTAATTTATTTGCATTTCGGCTGGATCTGCCTTGGATTTATTTGCATTTGGGTTGGATCTGCCCTGGGCAGGATATGCCCTGTATAGTGTTGAGTGATTGAGTGTGATGAGTGAGAATTGAGACAGTCAGGTCGAGTACTCTGAGAGTGAGAGTACGCGAGGATTTTACTGTGTTACATCACATACTATATGCATATTGGCATGTAGATATAGAGATATCATATTCCGTATATCATTCAGACTTGACATATTTTATCTGTTCTGAGTTTAATTATTAAACCTGGAAGCATGTCTACATTCCTGTACTGGACTTGCAGATTATGAGTTTCTCTGAGATATTACTGTCATATGTTCTGTAAATTTCCATACTATTTAATTATGTTTTTGGACCGTATTGTTCAGACTCGTCACTGCTTTCAATCCAAAGGTTAGACTTGTTACTTATTGAGTTGATTGTACTCACGCTATACCATGCACTTCATGTGCAGATCCATGTGTTTTCGGGCACGATGGTTGTTGATCTCAAAATTTTCAGTCGTTCAAAAATTATCGAGGTAGTTGTCTTGGCGTCTGCAAACCTTGACTCTCTTCCCCTATCCCTCAGTTTTACTTATTCAGTTCTACTTTCTTAGATAGTGTATCACACAATGTATTTATATAGATACTCATGTACTCAATGACACCTGGGTTTTGGGAAATTTCTGTATCGAGTTGTGATGGTTTTATCCAGATTTATGAGGTTTTCACTTATTTAAACCTATTTTAGTATATTTTAAATTCGAAAGTGTTGGTATATATGAGTTGTAGGCTTGCTAGTATCATAATAGGCGCAATCACGACAGGTTAAGTTTCGGGTCGTGACAAGTTGGTATCAAAGCCTAGATTAGATAGGTTTCACGAATCATGAATAGGTTTAGTAGAGCCTTGTGGATCAGTACGGATACGTATGTACTTATCTTCGAGGGGTTGTCGAACCCTTAGGAAAACTTCACTTTCTTGCATTCCTGTCATGTGAATTTGTTGATTCTAGGAACTAAACTTCTATTATTCTCTTCTCTCACAAATAGTGAGGACACGTGCTATCAGACAGGACAGACAGCCACCAGTACCACCAACTGGGGTCACGAGAGGCCGAGGCCGCGGTAAGGGCCGCAGTAGCGGTAGGGGCTGATAACTAGGGATTTTGACGCATTTTATACTCCTTCTTGCTTATGCTTTGATAAGAATTTCATACAAAATAGTCCCAAAAGTCTCACAAGTTATGCTTGATTGCAGGTCTGATCAACAAAGTGACAAGATGTCAAAGATCAGCCTAAAAGGAGTGAAACTTGCACAAGTGCCAAAGACAAGACAAACTCAGGCAAAACAAGCCCAGTGCGGCCGCACACCATTTTGTGCGGTCTGCACTGGGAGAGTCAAAGAGGCTAACTTCCAGGCTGAGAGGCAGTGCGGCCGCACTACGTTTTGTGCGGTACGCACTGAAGGCAATGCGGCCGCACTCGATTTAGTGAGGTCCGCAGAGCCAAGAATTAGAGAAGTTGCAATTTGGAGTTTTCAAGCCAATGCGGTCAACAGTCCACTTTGTGCGGACCACACTAGAAGGCACTGCGGCCGCAGTCCATTCTATGCGGTCCGCATTGCCCGAGTTCAGAGAGTTGAAGTTTCAAGCTCAAAGCCCTAGTGCGGCCGCACTCCATTTTGTGCGGTCCGTACTAACCCCGCAGGGGCATTTTTGTCCAGATTTTTTAGCTTAGTATAAATAGATTCTTTTTTCATTTTTCGGGTATCAGATATTCTAGGACAGGAGTTGCGCTCATGGTTTCGACTTTAGCAGCCATTTTGGGCAATTTTATCCACTTTGCAACATTGAATCTTCATTTTTATCTTAGTAATTAATTAATATGAGTTTATCTTCTACTATTTCTTGTTTTTTTTCTTTGAATATGAGTAGCTAGACCCCATAACTAGGGTTGTGGCTCAATCCTAGTATAGGTAATTGATGGGTCTTGTAATTTAGGGCTAAATTGACTATGGGTATTTGATATTTGGGTGAATTTCATGGTTAATTGTTGAATTAGTGGTTGCAAACACTAGTTTATGTTTAGTTGACTAGGGCTCTTCTTGAGAAAGAGAGCCTAAGTCTCCGAAATTGATCCAACAAGGAATTGGGGCGTACTCAAGAGATTGATAGCCCCAATTAAAGGGTTAAACCTCGAGAGAGTAATACCCGACTTGAACCCTAGTTGCTTGTGCAAATTTGCATACCCAATTGGTCTTGAGAAAGTCCATTAGGCAAAATCACTCGAACCACCGAGAGGTGTAGAGTGGGTAAAGTAGTGCAACGGTTACATCATACTCCCCAATCATGTCCATTGTGCCTTAGACTCAAGTATCCGTCAATTGACCACCTAGGAGGATGTCACTACCCTAGTGCCCTTCTAACTATTTGAACAACCCGTAGCATTTAAATCTTAGCTTGATCTAATTGCACTTACAATTTGTAGTTTTATAGAAGTAGAATTATAAAGAAAACCCCAAAAATGATGAGAAGTGTAATTTGGAACATATACGCAATCCTAAACTAGATAGATACTCGACTCCAATTCTAGCTCTATGTGGATATCGTTCCCGACCCAAAATCGGGTAAAAGCTGCTCTGACCCTCTCTCGCTACATAATTAGTAGTGTGGAGTAGGCCGCGATCACTTTTTGGCGCCGTTGCCGGGGAGCTAACGGTTTTGGATATCTATTTAGTTAGTTTTGTGTATTGTTCTTCTTTCTTTGTTTGTTTCTAATTTGTTTGTGTCACTACTCAGGTACCAAAATGGCAGCGAACAACTCTAATGACCCTCTTAGAAATGTTATTGTGAGGGAGGAGGTAGATGATGTCGGAGAAGATGAGGTGCCTCTTGTACCTCAAGGACAACGTAGAGGCCGCAATGCCAATGCTAATCCGAATGGTGATATTCCAGACCCTCCTCTACCACCTCCAAAAGTGGCTCCCAAAGTACTTCCGAACCAGGGCTATACAAGTGTTATTTCCCCGAATCTGGGAGGGCAATTTTCAGATAACCAAAGTGATGTTGACCTTACTTGAGCAGCATGGGTACTTCATGGGCGCTGCAAATCAAAACACCTACAAACATCTTAAGGGGTTCGGGGATACATGTTGGGGGAGCAAGCAGACGAATGTGTCCGAGGATGCTCTTAGGTTGAGGCTTTTCTCATTTCTCACTTCGGGGGAAGGCTTTAGATTGGCTCAAGAGACTTCTCAACCATTCCATCACAACTTGGGATGAGTTGGCAGATAAATTCATTGCTAAATTTTTTTCACCGGGGCATATGGCGGCATTGCATGATGAGATATTGGCTTTCAAGCAAGAGCCCACGGAACCTTTGCATGAGATTTAGGAGCGGTATAGAACGATGGTGAAGGAATGCCCCAATAATGATATGACCAAGGCTATGATCCAACAAACCTTCTACCGGGGCATCAATACAATAAATGAATGCATAGTGAACCAACTTGCTGGGGCAATTTTATGAAGCTGTCATACGATGAGGCATGTGATGTACTTGATGAGATGGCTGACACTTCTTCTGCATGGCAAAGTAGAGCCAATGTGCCTTAAGGTGACCCCACGGCTATTCATTTGCACAAAGAATTACATGACCATAGGCAAGCTATAGCGGAGTTGACAAATACTATGAACCAATTGGCTAAGGCACAGTTGCAACAAGTCCAAAATCCTCACCAAGTGAATGCCATGGAGGGTGTTAATATGCTTGTCAACAAAAGAAGGCAACAAAACCAAGGGAATTCTGAGCAATTTGATGATGCATGTGATGGGTTTCAAAATGATGGTTATGATGACCAAAGTGAAGAGGTTCAATATGTAAACAATTATCAAGGACAACGGGGCAACTCTTCCAACCAACAACAGTGGAGACCTCAAGGCAATTGGGGTAATCAACAACAAAATAGTGGTAATTGGGGGAACAACAACAAAAATAATAATTGGGGCAATCAGAACAACAACCAAAACAACAACTGGGACAATCAGAACAACAATCAAGGCAACCAAGGGAATTAGAATGGTAATAACAACAATTAGGGCAAGAATAACAATCAGGGTAGATGGAACAATGGAAACCAAGGAAACCGGGGTCAAGACTTTCAAAGGCCCCCAATGTACCAACAACCAAACAATCTACCCCTTGTCCTAGTTCTTTAGGCAATGATTTGGGTAGAACTAAAATGATGTTCGAACAGATGATGAAGAAGAATGCAGATTCTGATGCACAGTTGGCTTCCCACAATACCTCTATCAGAAACTTGGAAGTGCGATTAGGCCAAATCTCTCAGTCTTTAAATACTCGCCCCAAGGGTGCTCTACCAAGTGATACGTTAGTGAACCCGAAGGGTGGAACAATCATGTTATGGCGGTTACAACACGAAGTGGGAGAGGCGGTGATATGAATGCCTCTAAGCAAAAGCAAGTTTTAAATGATGATGTTGAGTTGCAAGAAGAGGAAATCCCTTTGGTAGTTGAAGATGTGGTTGATGAAAATGTCAACAATGAAGTGAGGATTGATATTCACGATATCGAGGTGGAAACTCAAAATGATGTGAACCCGTCTAGGGAACACATAACAGACATGCTGGAGCCGGTTGTGCCAAAATCCAAGGCTCCTTTTCCAAGGCCACCTTCACCTTATCCTTTAAGGCTCGCAAAGCAGAGAAATGATAATCAGTTCAAAAGGTTCATTGATATGATGAAGAGCTTGTCCATCAATGTGCCTTTGGTGGAGGCTCTTGAACAAATGCTGGGCTATGCAAAATTCATGGAAGACTTGGTCACAAAGAAGCATTCTGTGGATTGTGAAACTATAAAGATAACTCACCAAGTTAGTGCTATAGTGCATTCAATGGCCCCGAAGCTTAAAGATCCTGGTGCTTTCACCATTACTTGCACCATTGGGAGTGCAGATTTTGCCAAGGCTTTATGTGACTTGGGAGCTAGTATCAATTTGAGGCCTTACTCAGTTTTCAAAACTTTGGGTATTGGGCAACCTAGGCCGACCTCCATGAGATTACAAATGGCGGATAGATCGATGAAGAGACCGTTGGGAATTATTGACAATGTGTTTGTCCGGGTGGACAAATTTATCTTGCCAGCTGACTTTGTGATCTTGGATTGCGAGGTGGACTATGAAGTTCCTATCATCTTGGGAAGGCCTTTCCTAGCTACGGGGAAGGCATTGGTAGATGTGGAAGTAGGAGAACTCACCTTCTGGGTGGGTGATGAAAAGGTCGTCTTTCATATGTGCAAGTTTATGAAGCGGCCCAATAGTACCGAGGTATGCTCTTTTGTTGACCTCGTCACAGCAGTGATTATTGATGACACCAGTGCCATGATCAATGTGGAGGACCCATTGGAGGCCGTATTATTGAATCTTGATGTCAATGAGGATGCAAGCCGAGTGGAGTGGTGAATGCTTTACATGGAATGGGCTCTTATTCTTATGAGCCTAGGAAGTTGTCTTTGGATCTCGAGAATAGAAAGACTCCACCAACCAAGCCTTCAATTGAGGAGCCTCCGGTGTTGGAGTTGAAACCACTTCCTCCACACCTCAGGTATGAATTCTTAGACTCAAATTCTACTTTGCCAGTTATTCTTTCTTCTTGCCTTACTAACATGCATGTTGATGCCACATTAGCGGTGCTTCAAAAGAGGAAAAAGGCAATTGGATGGACTTTAGTTGATATTCGGGGAATAATCCTCGCATTCTGTATGCACAAGATTATTATGGAAGATGATACAAATCCCTCCTTGGAGTACCAAAGGAGGTTGAACGAGGCAATTTAAGAAGTTGTCAAAAAGGAGGTGATCAAGTGGTTGGATGTCGGGGTTGTGTACCCCATCTCTGATAGCTCTTGGACTTCACCGGTGCAATGTGTACCGAAGAAGGGTGGCATGAACGTGGTGAAAAATTCTAAAAATGAGTTGATTCCGAGAAGAACAGTTACCGGTTGGAGGGTATGCATGGACTACCGTAAGTTGAATAAAGTTACCCGCAAGGATCATTTTCCTTTGACATTTCTAGACCAGATGTTAGACCAACTTGCTAGGCGTGCCTTCTATTGCTTCTTGGTTGGGTATTCTAGGTACAACCAAATATTGATTGCTCCGGAAGATCAGGAGAATACCACATTCACTTGTCCGTATGGCACATTTGTTTTCTCTAGGATGCCTTTTGGGTTGCGTAATGCACCGGCTACATTTTAGCGGTGTATGATGGTCATTTTCACCGATATGGTGGAAGACATTTTGGAGGTGTTTATGGACGATTTTAGTGTTGTGGGGGACTCATTTGATGAATGCTTGAAGAATCTTGACAGGGTGTTGGCCCATTGTAAAGAAACCAATCTTGTTCTCAATTGGGAGAAATGCCACTGTATGGTGGAAGAAGGAATTGTTCTTGGGCATAAAATTTCGAAGCATGGCATTGAGGTGGATAAAGCAAAGATCGATGTGATTTCAAGGCTCCCTCCCCCTACATCCGTCAAGGGAGTCCGAAGTTTTCTTGGGCATGTTGGGTTCTACCGGAGATTTATCAAAGACTTTTCAAAGGTAGTGAATCCCTTGTACAAGTTGTTAGAAAAAGATGCTAAGTTTCTATTTGATGAAAAGTGTATGCAAGCCTTTGAACTTCTCAAGCATAAGTTGACCACCACTCCTATCATTAACGCGCCTAATTGGAGCTTACCCTTTGAGCTCATGTGTGATGTGAGCAATGTTGCGGTTGGGGCGATTTTGGGTCAAAGAGTAAACAAAATGTTTCATCCGGTATACTATGCGAGCAAGACAATGAATGATGCTTAAGTGAACTACATGGTGACCAAGAAGGAACTTTTGGCTATAGTGTTTGCAATGGAAAAATTCCAGCTGTATCTTATGGGTGCCAAGGTTATTATTCATACAGACCATGCCGCACTCTGGTTCCTGATGACAAATAAGGATTCCAAAGCTAGACTGATGCGATGGGTCTTGTTACTTCAAGAATTTGATTTGGAAATTGTGGACCGGAAGGGTAGTGAGAACCAAGTAGTGGACCACTTGTCCCGCTTGGAGGAGGAGGGGAGGCCTCGTGATGGCCTAGAGATCAATGATTCATTTCCCGACGAACAACTCCCTTCGGTGTCAATGAATGATATGCCATGGTTTGTCTATGTTGCTAATTTCCTTGTGACTGGTATAATCCCGTGTGAGATCTCTTCTAACCAAAGGAAGAAGCTCAAGTGGGATAGTTTAGATTTCTATTGGGATGAGACGTACTTATTCAAGATTTGCACGGATGGTGTGATCCGAAGATGTGTTCCTGAGGAAGAGCAATTGAGTATTTTGGAGGCTTGTCATTCCTCTCCCTATGGTGGCCATCATGGCGGGGTAAGGACGACTTCTAAAGTTCTTAGTTGTGGGTTTTATTGGCCAACTTTGTTCAAAGATATGGGTGATTTTGTGAAGAGATGCGAAGAATGCCAAAGAGCGGGTGGAATTTCGAAGAAAGATGAGATGCCCCTCAACACCATCTTTGAGGTTGATATTTTTAATGTATGGGGCATTGATTTCATGGGCTCATTTGTTAGCTCTTGTGGGAACACTTACATTCTTGTGGTGGTGGACTATGTTTCAAAGTGGGTTGAAGTTGTGGCTTTGCCCAACAATGAGGCCCGGAGTGTTGTTGCATTTCTCAAAAAGAGCATTTTTACAAGGTTTGGTACTCCTCGTGCAATCATAAGTGATGGGGGTCTCATTTTTGCAATAGAGCTTTTGACACTTTGCTTTCAAAGTATGGTGTCAATCACAAAGTTTCTGCCCCCTATCATCCTCAAGCAAGTGGTCAAGTTGAAGTCTCCAACAGGGAAATCAAAAGCATACTGTCAAAGACGGTCAATGCAAATAGGACCGATTGACCGAAGAAGTTGGATGACGCTCTATGGGCTTATAGAACCACTTACAAGACTCTGATTGGTATGTCTCCATATCGGTTGGTGTTTGGGAAAGCTTGCCATCTACCGGTTAAGTTAGAGCACAAGGCCATGTGGGCTTTGAGGAAGCTTAATCTTGAGTGGGATGTTGCACCCAATCTTCGTGTGGAACAGCTCAATGAACTTGATGAATTCAGATTCCATGCCTACGCCAGTTCGTACTTATATAAGGACAAGATAAAGTACATTCATGATAAATATGCTTGTGGAAAGGAGTTCAAAGTAGGTGATTTGATTCTCTTGTTCAACTCCCGGTTACGTTTGTTTCCGGGAAAGCTCAAATCAAAATGGAGTGGACCTTTTGAAGTGGTGTGTGTGACCCTGTTTGGTGCTCTTGATTTAAAGAATAAAAATGGTAAAGTTTTCACAGTTAATGGGCACCGGGTTAAGCATATCTTGGAAAAATTGATGACAGCAACATGGTGGCACTTCTTCATTTCAAATGATGTGATGGTAACCTGCGTCGTGCCGCGATGTCAAATCAGGCGCTTCTTGGGAGGCAACCCATGTGTTCTTCTTCTTGTTTCTTTGATTTTCTTCATAGTATAGGATTGATTTTTGAGCTGACTGGTTGTGAGATGTTACAAGTTTGTGTTGATATAGTGCAAGACATAGTGGAAAAATGCACAGGTCTCTGAAGTTACCAGTGCGGCCGCACTACATTCTGTGTGGACCGCACTGGTGAAGGGTAAAATGACCACCTCTCTGAAGTTGCCACTGTGGCCGCACTACATTTTGTACGGTCCGCGGTGGACCACTATGGACGCAGTCCATTTTGTGCGGACCGCAGTGGTGTGCCTGAGCAAACTTGAACAAAATAGTGTAATGCGGACCACAATCAATTTTGTTCGGTCCGCAATGGTTGGTGAGAATGGGCCCCAGGGCGGGCCTTTCTATAAATAGATCCTGAGGCCCTCCTATTCAAACTTTTCGATCCTCTAATTCTCATACATCTAAAAAGCACTGTTCATCATAATTTCTGCTCGTAAATAGCTGCTAAATTTCTCTTATCATTTGTAAATCTCACCACTGGTAACTCTTCCTCTTTGAATTGCTTTAATTTTGTTATTTCCATTTACTTTTTATTTTCTTTGTTTTTATTTTGTTCTTCCCGTAATTTCTTCAAATTGTTGAGGTTAGAGTAGTTAATCTTTTGATTAATGTAGAATTAGTTAGTTGAATACTCTGGGTAAACACGTAGGAGCATGACTTAGGTGTTAGATTAGACTTAATTTCAAAGTTTTTGGAACCCTAAGTGACTGCTGCTTCTGGGCACTCAGTGCGGACCGCAGTCGATTTTGTGCGGTCCGCGATGCCCCTGTGCGGTCCACACTACCATTTTATGCGGATCGCACTGATGAACTTCTAGGAAGCTGAACTTTGGGCAGTGCGGTCGCACTACCTTTTGTGCAGATTGCACTTGCCCCTGTGCGACCGCACTACCATTTTGTGCAGTCCGCACTGTCAAGATACAGAGGGTGGGTATTCTGAACCCCACCCCTGTGCGGACCACATGGCCATTTTGTACGGTCCGCACTATCCCCTATGCGGCTGCACACCATTTTGTGCAGTTCGCACTGGGTGAATCTGCAACATCTGTTCTGCAATCATGTTTCATACCTGTTGCTACTGAGACTAACAAAGTCATTTGAATTGTATTTGCAGACAATGGTAAAACAAAGAGGTAAAGGATCCAAACAACCTGGCAGAGGTGAATCTTCCCGGGGAGGGAAATAGAAAATGGTTAAACTCACTCCCCAAGCTAGGCAAAACATCAAAAAGATAAAGAATGCCATAAAAGCTGCTGACACAGCCATTGACATGTCGGGGAGTGAGTACGAGCCCTCCTGGGAGATCTCTTCGGACTCAATCCCAAAATACATCCCTTATCCGGAGAGACACAGACTGAGAGACACTCCTCCCACTTCTCGCGCTACCCAAGCATCAGTGAACATTTCTTCTGGGTTGTCTGAAGGCTCAGCAGCAGGTAATGGGGATGAATACTCCACCTCTCCCACAGCTTCATTATCTGGAGAGGGTGTCGTAAGAGATGAGAAGGATATAAGGGAAGAGTAATAAATAGGAGAAGGAGGTGAACCGCAAGCGGGGGCATTGCTAGAACTAGAAAGCAGGAGACCACCTCCAGCCCCACAAGTTCCTCAGTCGATCGAGGATGCTCTTAAAGAGATTTTAGACAACCAGAAGAAAATCCTTGACACTTAGGCGATGCTCTCAAAGGCAGTGGATTCACATAGCAAGGCTCTCAAGGAGCTTGCTCGGGAGCACAAGAAGCTAAGAAAGACACGGGCCTCCAAGGAGTCTGTGAAGGAGCTGAGGGCAGATGTTGACAGACTAAAGGCAGATCACCTGCCTTTAGATTTATTGCTCCAAGACCCAGCACCAGCAGTTCATCCACAGCCGGAGTAGTCACAGAGGCCTCCCAAGAGGAAGAGGATGCTTCCTAGAGCTGACAATGTAGTCATTCAGCTGGCAGACCCACAGGAGACCTCTTCCAGTCAGCCATAGGGTGCACCAGCTCCAGAGCCTGTCTAGGCCCAGGTCCCAGTAGCAGAGCAGCAAGCCATAGGGATTCAGTCTGAGGTTCCCCAGCACAGAGAGGACCCAGGGACCACACATGAGTTTATGCAGACAAACGGGCCATAGGGAGTTTTTTATATCTTTTTTCCCTTTCTCTTTTTGATGCTTTATTTGGTTTAGTTGGCATTAGAGACAATGCCAGCTTTCATTTGAGGGGGTAGGCCCTACTTTTTATTCATTAGGATGATTGTATATATATTTGACACTTTTTTATGCTTTCTTGATTTTTCATATTTGGGTTGTATATAATTTTAACATTTCTACATTTATCGCACTTTTATTTTACTTTGGGTCTGTATATAAAGTTATATTACATTGTACATATTCATCCCATCTATTGTATATTCAAATCCCCTCGTGTATATATTCATTTTACTTTCCGCAAATTTTTCGTTCTTAGCTTCTTATTTGTGATTTGTAGTTTCTTGTTTTCTATGTTTGCAATAAGCCTTTGGTTTTCTTAATGCCACGATTCTTTCCAAAGGTGGAGTGTTGTGTGAACCGGGTGGCTCTTCCCAATGATGGATGGCGTGACAACCTTCTTAAGGGTTTGAGTCTGTTTTTCTTTTTGTTTTTAGTAGCTAATAGTTAAGGGTACCTCAAGCAAAGATTCACTTGGGCCTAGCACATTTGCCTTTGATCTTATGGTCAAAAATAATTTGTTGTGTTTAGGATGGTAAAAGTCGTAACCTTGAGACTCTTGTGTTGGCCAATAATCATTAAGTGGTTTTTCGGGACCATTGTGTTCTCAAATCTTATCTAAAGTCGTTGTGGGCCCCCGACTCCGTGTCTTTAGCAATCTCATAGCTTGTGTGGTGAGTAATCGTATTGCAAATCCATGTCCCAAGCCATTGGTCTAGAACTTGCTCTAAATGTTTGTTGAGGTGAAATCCTAAGTGAATTTTAACTTAAGACATGATTATAGGCTCTCCTTGGTCCAAATGTTAGCTTGAACACTTCCATAACCTACCAATTATAAGATCCCTAGTCAACCCTTTTGAGCCTGAGACCTTTTTCCTTCAAAAAAAAACCATGATACAAGCTTATACCCGTTCTAAAAGATACCCTCTCTTGGCACCCGATCTTTCCTTTAGCATATGGCAAAAGTATAAGTTTGGGGTGGAGAGACAAGGATTGCAACAAAGTGGTAAAAAGGCACAAAATGAAGAAAAAAAAGGCAATGAAAAAGAAAGAAAAGCATAAAGACAAAAAAAATGTTCAATGTGAAAAAGAATAAAAAGGATTCAAGAAAAGCAAAAAATGAAAGGTGTGGAAAGTCAAAAAAGGAGAAAAGGTTTAAAATGCGTAAGAAAGAGTGACAGTGTGTCTCTCTAACTCCTTAGAAAGAAGTGAAATGACTCAAAAAGTCAAGTGAATGGATGCCAAATGAATCAAAATAAGTGCTTAAGGGAAGATGGAACCTACTTAGACCAAAACATTTCCTACCCTGAACCAAAAGCCTTCACAATGTCTCCACAAAAGCCCTATATGATCTTGAGTTGAATGAAGCTTACATTAGTGGATACTCACATAAGGGGAAAGCATATGGTACCTAGAGCCGGACTTGTGGATTTTTCTTGAGAGAGATGAGTGAGTTTCCATTATCCTCGTTCTGAGTGCCACTATCTTAAAGGTGAGGATTGCTTAGGGAGAGTTGAGGATGTGTGAGTTTGGGTTCCAGAATGACCAAAGTAATAGAAAAGAGTTCTTTGATGTATTGAGTCAATTCTTGATGCTCTTGCATCGCACTTAATCCATGGAGTTTTAAAGAGTAAAAGTTTTTAATGATTCATTTGTATTGAGGGCAAGTGTTAGTCCCAATTGAGGCTAGATGAGGTTACTTTAGGATAGATGAAAATTTCTTGGATTTTCCCTTAAGGGGTGGGTCTTATTTTGTTTGCTTGAGGATAATCAAAATCTTAAGTTTGGGGGAGTTGATAACTAGGGATTTTGAGGCATTTTATACTCATTCTTGCTTATGCTTTGATTAGAATTTCATACAAAATAGTCCCAAAATGCTCACAAGTTGTGCTTGATTGCAGGTTTGATCAACAAAGTGACAAGATGTCAAAGATCAGCTCAAAAGGAGTGAAACTTGCACAAGTGCCAAAGACAAGACAAACTCAGGCAAAACAAGCACAGTGCGGCCGCACACCATTTTGTGCGGTCCGTACTAGGAGAGTCAGAGAGGCTAAATTCTAGGCTGAGAGGCAGTGCGGCCGCACTACATTTTGTGCGGGCCGCACTGAAGGCAATGTGGCCGCACTCGATTTAGTGCGGTCCGTAGATCCAAGAATCAGAGAAGTTGCAATTTGGAGTTTTCAAGCCAATGCGGTCCACAGTCCACTTTGTGCGGACCGCACTAGAAGCCTCTGCGGCCGCAGTCCATTCTGTGCGGTCCGCATTGCCCGAGTTCAGAGAGTTGAAGTTTCAAACTCAGAGCCCTAGTGCGACCGCACTCCATTTTGTGCGGTTCGCACTAACCCTGCAGGGGCATTTTGTCCAGATTTTTTAGCTTAGTATAAATAGATTCTTTTTCCATGTTTAGGGTATCATATATTCTAGGACAGTAGCTGCGCTCGTGGTTTCGACTTTTGTAGCCATTTTGGGCAATTTTATCCACTTTGCAACATTGAATCTTCATTTTTATCTTAGTAATTAATTAATATGAGTTTATCTTCTTCTATTTCTTGTTTTGCTTCTTTGAATATGAGTAGCTAGACCCCATAGCTAGGGTTGTGGCTCAACCCTAGTGTGGGTAATTGATGGGTCTTGTAATTTAGGGCTAAATTGACTATGGGTGTTTGATATTTGGGTGAATTTCATGGTTAATTGCTGAATAAGTAGTTGGAAATACTAGTTTGTGTTTAGTTGACTAGGGCTCTTCTTGAGAAAGAGAGCCTAAGTCTCTGAAATTGATCCAACAAGGAATTGGGGCGTACTCAAGAGATTGATATCCCCAATTAAAGGGTTAAACCTCGAAAGAGTAATACCCGACTTGAACCCTAGTTGCTTGTGCAAATTTGCATACCCAATTGGTCTTGAGAAAGTCTATTAGGCAAAATCATTTGAACCACCGAGAGGTGTAGAGTGGGTAAAGTAGTGCAACGGATACATCATACTCGCCAATCATGTTAATTGTGCCTTAGACTCAAGTATCCGTCAATTGACCACCTAGGCGGATGTCACTACCCTAGTGCCCTTCTAACTATTTGAACAACCCGTAGCATTTAACTCTTAGTTTAATCTAATTGCACTTATAATTGTAGTTTGATAAAAGTACAATTATAAAGAAAACCCCAAAAATGATGAGAAGTGTAATTTGGAACATATACACAATCCTAAACTAGATAGATACTCGACTCTAATTCTAGCTCTCTGTGGATATCGATCCCGACCCAAAATCCGGTAAAAGCTGCTTCGACCCTCTCTTACTACATAATTAGTAGTGCGGATAGGCCGCGATCAGGGGCCACGGTAGCGGTATGGAGCTGCGATAGCGGCCAAGATGCAGCTCACACAGTAGCTAGAGCGGCACCTACAGATCCACCAGTTGCTCCAACTCAGTAGCAGGTTCCAGATGTGGTTGAGCCAGTGGGGTCAGCTCAAGCACCAGCTGTGCCCATCGTGATTCTAGGATTTCAGGTGGTTTTGGCTCAGATATTGACTGTCTGTACTAGCCTTGCTCAGGTGGTTTCTGTTCAGACCGCTTATAAGTTGGTACTTTACCAACTTATCTCTTCTTAATTCTTAGGTTTTTGTATGATTTTGTTAAGAAACTAAGGGATTTATTGATGTTTATTGGCTTATTTCAGGTATCAAGTGATTTAGAGGAGATACGGAAGAAACCAAGTCAAAATGTATTAAATTGAGGAAAAATGACTGCTGCCAGATAATGCTCTTTGCGATCATGAATATTGACACGCGATCGCAAAAGGCCAGGAAACAATACATCGCAAGCGCAGGGCAAATTCTACGAATGCAAAGAAGAGGCTGGTCAACTGCTCTCAAATGCTCTACGCGAACGCGTGATGTGGTTTACGATTGCAATGCTTTACAGCATTACTCTTCGCGATCGCAGGCCTATTTTTGTGAACGCGATTCACAAATCTGGGCAGAAATCTGGGCAGTATTGGAATTTCACATTTTTTACCCCAAACCATTTAATACATGACCTAGCTCATTTGTAAAATATCTTTGGCAAATCTTTGGCTTATTTTTCAGTCTTTGGACTAGAGAAGACAAGCTTTGGAGCTGGGGTTCTTGTACACACACTTGGGTCTTGAAGATTTGAAGCTTTTGGTTGAGAATTTCTTACCCATTTATGTTCATTTCTTCATTTCCTTGCTTTGTATTGAATATCTAAGTGTGTAATATTTATTCCGACACTTGAATCTTGTGCATGGGAATAATCATTTTTGAAGTGTGGATTAAATATCTTGTTGTGCTTATGTATTGAACGATTTTTATTTATTATGAATTGAGTTATTATTTCTTTAATTATTCTTGTTCTTTAATATTTCCAAAGGGATTAGCTAACCCTAGGATCCGCCGATTTACTGCGAATTAATTTTAGGAAAGATAATTTGGGGTTGGGAAAGATTAATTAACAAGAACTTGAGGCTTTAACCCTCACTTTATAGTTCTACCTAGGGATAGGATTGAACTACTTGTAGTCATATTCGGGTGTGCTTAATCTGTTAATTGTTTTAGGGATAATTCAATTAGAAAGTCTTGTTAGTCTTCGGAAGAAGCTAATATAGAATTATTACCCGAGGCTAATTAACATAACTTCACTCATATTTGTAAAATTGTGAAATACATTGGATCGTTACTTGAGTGCAATTCCCCGTGCATCCATACTTGTAGACATTGATAATTTTACTTGCTTTTTAAGTTAGTATACATTTCCGCATTTAGTTATAAATATTTTCTCAAAACATTTCCAAGTGTTTGGCTTAGCATAATAAGTGATAATTCTCTTACACGCCTAATTGCCTACATATTGTTCTCTGTGGGATTCGACCCCGACTCATAGTTAGGTAAATTATATTGCATGTGATCGTATCCATTTACTTTATAGTAGTGGATTTGGACGTCATCAAAATTGGCGTCGCTGTCGGGGAACAATTTGGCATATTTAGGTTGTTTGAGAAGTAAGCGTACGTGCTTTGGTCCAAACTTGTAAATATTTATGTAATTACTTTTCTTATCTTTGTTTATTTTTCTTGTTTGTTTCTTGTTTATTTTCTTAGTTTTGAAAAATGGCATCATATAATGAAAATTGGTTGGATGGTAGTTGTTCATACTTTGATGACCCTTGTCCTTATTATGGAGGACCAAACTCGTGGCAAAATTGTTTAAGGATTGTACGCACAATCTCAAACTCATGAGTGGAGTATTTGTGATAAGTGTGGTCATCAAAATGGTCGTTGGGATAATTGTGCTTATGTGTCCTTCCCTTCCCCTATCCTCCGTTATGATGATTCTGCTTTTTGTGGTAAAAAATATAGGGATATGGAAGTGGAAGAAATTGAGCATGGTCAAAATGGAGAGTTCAAGCTCATGTTAAAATGCCTACTTGAAGGAGGAAACAAAGAGCAAAATGCCTTGGAGGAGCTTTTGGAAAATAGTCTCCAAAGTGATTTGGCTCTTGAAAGGTTAAACTTACAAATGAGAGAAATATTTGAAGCTTTAGAGGTCCAAAAAGCCTCGGAAGTGAATGATATCCAATAACCTTCTGTAAATGTTGAAGCCGGAATCCCTTATTTGGCACTTGATTAGAATCAAGAAGAACTCTCAAATGCTCAAAATAAGAGGATGATGCTCATGTTGGAGGTCATTCTTGAAAATGAGGAAAAGCAAAGCTTGGCACTCAAGGACTTAAAACAAGCACTACATCAAAATGATGAGACTATCCGCACTTTGGAAGATCAAATGAAATCATTGATTGAGGCTCATTATGCCTATCAATTTGAAAGTGTGGAAAGAGGTCAAGAAGAGTCCAACTTCGAGGAAGAAAGTGAGCTTTATTTTGAGGAATCAAAAATTGAACATCCGCCAACAGACTTCATACTTGTTAGTGATGCCGAGAAAAATATGGAATTAGAGTCAACCGGTGTAATTGAAAATATAGTTGAAGTTGACTCTAGTTCAGGGGAAAAAGAGGATGTCAAAATCCGAGAAGAATTGCAATTTGAAGGCTTGAGATCGCACTCTAAGTACTTTTCAACTTTGGAATTGCATGGTGATATGGGAATTGATCCGTGCAAATCCATATGGAAGTGCAAAGAAGAAAAACAAGAGCCATACATTTTGCAATTTGCATATTCAAGAAGGCAAAATGACATTCATCACAAGAAAGCTAAGAAATGCAAAATGAAGAAATTAATGTGTGGCTTGATCATCTACTTACCACCCCCGTTGCTTGTGGTCACAAGCTTGAGTCCAAGTTAGGTACCTAATTCATATTGTCCAAATAGCAAGAAAAGTGGTAAAGTTGATTCGCGTCGTGCCACGATGTTAAATGCGGCGCTTGGTGGGAGGCAACCCATGGTTTTCAAAAAATTTAGTCGGTTTTGAAATTTTCTTTTTTAGAATAGTTTAGTATCTTATTTTTGACTAATTTGTCAAGTTTCAAATTTTTTGGAGTTATTTTGAGCAGGTCGGGGTGACCAGACAGCCAAAAGCAGTAGCTGATTAAAATTGCAACAAAACTGTTGTATTTCACGATCGCTTCACTGGCTTTGCATTCACATAAAGAAAAATTTTTCTATCCCTACGTGATCGCAGAAACACAAATGCGGTTGCATCTTTTTGGTAAGTTTGTTCTACGCAAACGTAGGCATCGTCATGCGATCGTGGTTAACAGGTAAGTTCTAAGCCTTAAAACATTGGAAATAATTAAGGACGCCCACTTTGCCCCAAACAAAGAAACGACACTCCCATACTCCCCTAACCCCTGGAAACCATCTCCAAGCCTGCTCTTGCTTGAATTCCATTCCATCACTCACTTGTCATCGTCAAGGTAAGTAGATTTCTCTGTTAACTCCTACTTCTTCCAATTCTTATTATGAAATAGTAGAAGGGCAGCCATATTAGGGCTTGAGTTTTATTTTCTTGGTCAAATGAAAATGTTGTGTGCTTTGCGTGCTTGCTTGCTGTGAGAGATTGGTTGAGAGTTTGAGTGATGTTCTGTGAAATTTCGGGGTAAAAATCCATTGGTTGATGGTGTGAACTTGCTAAGATAATTGGGGCAAACAAACTGTTTGATGAAATGCCCAAATGAACTGTTACTGGATGAGAAAGAAGACCCTCGCAATCGCGATGCCCCATTCCGCGATCGCATAGGTCAAATTCTGTTGAGAACCAAAATTACACATTGCGATCACGTATATACTTGTGCGATCGCGTAGCTTTATTACAGCTGGAAACCCAATTGTTCTTCGTGATCAGGTGCTCTATTCCGCGATCGCGATTCATTAAAGCCCAGGCAGCAAACCAGTAGCTTCGCCATTTCTAATCCTAAGGCCTTTTGATATCTTTCTTTGGCCTAAATACCTCCTAATATAATGCTTTAAGTGTCCATACACGTGTTTAACATGTTTACGCCTTTTGTAGGTACTTTGAGCTTGAAAATGGCTTCGGCATCAAATGAAATGTTCAAGAATATGTCGAACTAGTTGCTGAAGAGGAGTACTTTGATCAAGACATATTCTCATCATTAAGATGTTCCCACCGCTACGAGAAACAACTGTGTAGAAGTATGACTAAGGAAAGAGGCATTTTCTTGACCGACCTTGAAGGTCGATGGCCCAAGTTCCGTGGAAGATTAATATCGAGTGGATGGATTTTCTTTGCGGAAGAGCCAAGAGCAGCCAATCATGAAGTGATAAGAGAATTTTATGCAAATGTTTTGGAGATTGACTTCAAGAATGATTTGGTTGTTACTGTAGGGGAAAAAAAGTCCGCTCTGATCCAGAACTGATAAATGCATATTATAATCTTCTCAATGATGACAACCAGGTGTACAGGGATAGAGCTAAAGACTGGGGCACACCGTGGTTTGTAGACCATTTGCACGGTGGAAAGATGTCGAACTGGATAAGAAATCACCCAAGGATCGAGTCTTCTGAGTTCATTGTTGAGGCCAAGACTTGGCTCCTATATATCTGTGCTCAAGTCATGCCTTCACGTAATGAGACAGAGGTTACACTTGAGAAGGCAAGGGTGATTTGTGCAATCATAGAGGGCATACCTGTGAATGTGGGACAGCTTATTGTTGATGAGATAGCAGAGGTGGTTGCGGAGAGGACTAAGATTTTATTCTTCCCATCCCTGATCACTCATTTATGCTATGAGGCAAGGGTGGAGAAGAGTCCTACAGAGAAGGAAAAGAACCCAGAGAAGCTCATTCATCCACTGCTGAGAAAGGGAGAAGGAAATGCACAGAAAAAAAGAAAGATTGTGTAGCATCTTCCTCATTTGGCTAATTTCCTGACACCATCACTGAGATGCTCGATTCTCATGTAGATGCCACAGGGACTTGTACTGCTATTGTACCACTTGAGCAGGAACCTCTCACACTTAGGTATATCTCTCGCTAGGTTTATGGCATGGAGACACAAGTCCGCTAGCTTGTAGCTGGCCTCCCTTCTAGACTGTCTGGAGAGAGCACATCTGTAGGTCCAGCTGGTCAAGGAAAGGTTCCAACTTTGTCAGATCTTGCTAAGGAGAATCAAGCCATTAAAGCCAAATTGAGTAAGATTGAGCGGAGGCAGCTGAAGCAGAGAGAACATGAAAAGAAGAAAAGCAAGTTCTTGACAAAGATGATGAATACATCGAGGAAGTTTTGTGGATCAGATGACAGCAACGAGGATGACTTGGAGCTCTCAGTTCCCAGTATCTCCAGCTCGGAGTGATGCAATACAGGGAGCACCTCGTTAATTTTAGCTTGTTTTGTTTAGTTGCATTGAGGACAATGCAACACTAGACAATGCAACACTTTAGGTTGGGGGTGGCTCATTTATATATGATAAATATATGTGGAGCATGACCATTTTTTGTGAACTTGTGTAGATTGGTTGACATTTGTAGTTTATTAGTAATATTTGTAGTTTAATTCTAGCATGTTAGCATTAGCATTTTTTTATTAGTTTATTTTCGTGGTAGTATTAAAGAAACTCCTTGGTTTTTCCTTATACAGCGGTTCTTTTCCAAGGAATTAATTTGTTGTTGAACCGGGTGATCTTTCCCTATGATGGATGGCGTGACAAATTTCTTAAGGTATTAGTCATGTTTAGTTTTTTTTCTTTTTTTAGGTAAATATTTTTCTTTCTTAGTTAGTTTAGTAGCTAGTAGTGAATAAATTGGTTGTTAGGTGTGTTCTTTTGTCTGTAAACCAACGTGTAGCTTGTTTGGTACCAACATAATTTAAACTTTGGAATATGAAGTTTTGATCGTTATAATGAAAAATGATTGAAGTGATAATTCTAGTTGTGACTTTTAGGTTCTATTTTTGGCTCTTTGATTCATTAACTAGTCTTTTAGGCTATATATGATTTTCTTTGGGTTCAGTGGTTTTAATTGGATTTTGAATTTATATGTCACTCGAGTTTGCATGTGCCATGTGTGGTGAGATTTGTTGTGAATTCTTTTGCATTATTTGTAGACTAGAACTTGCCCGAAATGTGCTTCAAGGTAAAATTCTAGACTAACTTGGTTTGAAAATCATGTTAGGCCTTCCTTGGACCGTTATTGTGTCTTAAATTGTCTACCCTTACATATTATCCCTAGTCAACCCATTTTGAGCCTTTAAACTTTTCTTTGGCAACGATGTTACAAGCTTTAATCTTTCGTTCTTTATTGATCTATCTTTTGGTATCCTACCTTCCTAAGTACTTTGAGAGTGTAAACATAGGCTAAAAGCCTAAGTTTAGGGGTGAAGGTAGGAAAAGTTGTGATGTGAAAGTTGCTTAAAAGGTAAAAGGTAATTGAAAATATATATATATATAGTGGAACTTTCCTTGATGTTGAAAACAAAAAAAAATGATGAGTAAGAAAGAATAAAAAAGGAAGTAAAAATAAGGAGTTGTGAATAAAAGGAAGATTAGGTGCGGAATGAAAAGTGAAGAAAGGATGGAAAATATTTTTGAAGGAAGTGTACTTTAATTGTTGCAAATTATAATGCTTAGGGAGGTTTTGAGTCACTCTTATCCAAATTGTGCCCTACCTTAACCAAAAACCTACATTACAATCCTTTAAATCCTACTTGATTTTGAACCAAGTGTGCCTGCATTAGTGGAGAAATACATGAAGGGTAAGCCTATAGCACTACTTGTGCATTTAAATATTTTTGTGAGAGAGAGAGTTAATTCTTTCCATTTAATATCCCATGTGTGTTTAAATTGCAATTTATAAGTTGGGATTCTCTCTTAAGTGTGAGAGAACATGAAAATTTTGAGTTGTGAACTTAATCCAATCTCCAATTAAGAGGAATGAACAAAAGAAAATTGTTTGTGATAATGAGGCAAATAATGAAGCTTTAGTGTCATGACTTGGTTGCCACTTTGATTAATGTGGTGTTTGAGCACTTGAATTGAAATTAAATTTGTGAGAAGTTGGTGATTCATATGCTTTATATTAACTGTTGGTACCAACCAAAGTCACTAGATTGTGTTTAATTTGAACCATTTTTACTTGAAATGATGATTGGTATACTATTGAGCTTAATTGATGATTTTATTGAAGGATGTTCTTAGTTTTTGAATTGCTTGAGGACAAGCAATAGTTAAAGTTTGGGGGTTTGATAAGTTGATATTTTACCAACTTATATCTTCCTCATACTTAGGCTTTTGTATGATTTTGTTGAGAAACTAAGTCATTTATTGAGGTTTATTAGCATATTTCAGATATCAAATGGTTTAGAGGAGATACGTAAGAAACCAAGTCAAAATGTGTTAATTGAGGAAAATTACTGTTGCCAGATAATGCTCTTCGCGATCGCGAATATTGACACGCGATCGCAAAAGGCCAAGAAACAATACATCGCGAACGCAAGGCAAATTCTGTGAATGCGAAGAAGAGTCTGGTCAGCTGCTCTCAAATGCTCTACGTGAACGCGTGATGTGGTCTGTGATCGCAATGCTTTACAACATTACTCTTCGTGGTCGCAGGCCTGTTTTCGTGAACGCGATTCACAAATTTAGGCAGAAATCTGGGCAGTTTTGAAATTTCACATTTTTGACCCCAAACAATTTAATACATGACCTAGCTCATTTGTAAAATATCTTTGGTTTATTTTTCAGTGTTTGGACTAGAGAAGACAAGCTTTGGAGCTAGGGTTCTTGCACACACACCTGGGTCTTGAAGATTTGAAGCTTTCGGTTTGAGAATTTCTTACCCATTTATGTTCATTTCTTCATTTCCTTGCGTTATATTGAATATTTAAGTGTGTAATATTTATTTGGACACTTGAATCTTGTGTATGGGAATAATTATTTTTGAAGTGTGGATTAAATATCTTATTATTCTTATGTATTGAACAATTTTTATTTATTATGAATTGAGTTATTGTTTCTTTAATTATTCTTGTTCTTTAATGTTTCCAAAGGGATTATCTAACCCTAGGATTCGCCCATTTACTTCGAATTAATTTTGGGAAATATAATTTGGGGTTGATTAATTAACAAGAACTTGAGGCTTTAACCCTCACTTTATAGATTCTACCTAGGGATATGATTGAACTACTTGTTGCCATATTGGGGTGTGATTAATCTCTTAACTGTTTTAGGGATAATTCAATTAGGAAGTCTTGTTACTCTTCGGAAGAAGCTAATATAGAATTATTACCCGAGGCTAATTAACATAACTTCGCTCATACTGTAAAATCGTAAAATACATTGGATCGCTACTTGAGTGTAATTCCCTATGCATCCATACTTGTAGCCATTGATCATTTCACTTGCTTTCTAGGTTAGTTTACATTTCCGTATTTAGTTATAAATATTTCTCAAAACATTTCTAAGTATTTGGCTTAGCATAATAAGTGATAATTCTCTTATACGCCTAATCGCCTACATATTATTCTCTGTGGGATTCGATCCCGACTCACTGTTGGGTAAATTATATTGCATGAGACCGTGTCCATTTACTTTTTAGTCTTGGATTTGGACGTCATCAACCGCACCAGCCACTTCTCAGGCCGGGGGAGGTACTCAAACTCCCGCCTCTTGTACTCCAGAGTAGGTGGTGTAGGGACTTAGACACAAGGGGTACTACTAGTCCAGCCGGTTGCAGTTGCTCAGGCGTAGGTAGGTCCTGTTATGAGTGATGAGAAGAAGAAGAGGCTAGAGATATTTGGGAGGCTCAGGCCTCCATCATTCAGTGGGGCTAAGTCAGAGGATGCTCGGGACTTCTTGGATAGGTGTTAGTGGGTTCTTCGCACGGTGGGTATTCTAGAGACTAGTGGAGTCTCTTTTACTACTTTTCAGCTATCAGGGGATACCTTCAGATGGTGGGAGGCCTATGAGAGGGGTAGACCAGTCGATGTTGCACCACTTTCATGGCATGAATTCTCCATTCTCTTCTTGGAGAAGTTTGTGCCACAGACCCACAGGGAAGAGCTGCGCAGGCAGTTCGACCAGCTATGTGAGGAGGACATATTTGTGACCCAATATGAGGTGAGATTTTCAGAGTTGGATCGTCACACAATTTGGTTGGTTCCAATAGAGAGGTAGAGGATTAGGAGGTTCATTGATGGCCTCACTTATCAGTTTCGTTTTGTTATGACTTGGGAGAGTTGTAACAGGTGTTAGGTTTGATGAGGTGGTTGTTATTGCTCAGCAACTAGAGTTGGTTCATAGTGAGGAGAGGGAGGCTAAGAGTCCTTGTGGATCATGTGTTTTTAGCGGTGTTCCCTCTAGGGTCAGTCCCACCACAGCAGGGGACGTCCTTATAGGCTAGCTCAGATGGCTCGTCCAGTTCATCATGGTACATCAGCTAGCCATAGTTCATACAGTGCTCGACCGGTTCAGTCATTTCTCAGTGCACTCCCAGCTCAGAGTTCATCTCGTGCACCTTTAGTTTAGGGTTCATCTGCACTAGGTTCCTTAGGTAGTTATTCTGGTTCTCTGGGTCTACCCCATTACTTGCCACTATTTTATGAGAGGGGTTGTTTTAAATATGGAGAGTTGGGTCATGTGAAGAAGTATTATCCCCGCCTTTCGGGAGGCCCAGTTCAGCAGAGGAGTCAAACTGCGACTTCCGCATCAGTTACTTTATCGCCCACTCAGCCAACTCGGGATGGGGCTCAGGCAACCAGAGGTTGCTCTAGAGGGGGAGGCCCATCAAGTAGTAGTCAGGCTCAATTCTATGTTATTCCTGCCAGGCCAGATGTCATTGCTTCAAACATAGTAATCACAAATATTGTCTCAGTATGCCACAGGGATGCTTCTATATTATTTGACCTTGGTTACACTTATTCGTGTGTATCATCATATTTTGCTCATTATCTGGATATGCACAATGATTCCTTAGTTTTATATATTCATGTATCTATGCTAGTGGACGATACTATTATTGTGGACCATGTATATTTGTCGTGTGTAGTGACTATTGGGGGATTGGAGACTAGAGTTGATCTCTTATTGCTTAGTATGGTCGATTTTGACGTGATTTTGGGTATGGATTGGTTTTCTATATGTCATGCTATTCTGGATTGTCACGCTAAGATCATGACGTTGGCGATGCCTGGGTTTCCAAGGATCGAGTGGAGAGGTTCTCTAGATTATGTTCCCACCAGGGTGATTTCATATTTGAAGGCCCAACGGATGGTTAGGAAGGGGTATCTGTCATATTTGGCCTTTGTGAAGGATGCTAGTGTTGATAACCCTACTGTTGATTCTGTTTCGGTGGTGCAAAACTTTCCGAGTGTGTTTCTTGCAGACCTACCGGGCATGCCACCCGACAGGGATATTGACTTTGGTATTAACTTGGTGCCAAGCACTTAGACCATTTCTATTCTTCTGTATTGTATGGAACCAGCTGAGTTGAAGGAATTGAAAGAGCAACTTCAGGAACTTCTTGATAAGGGGTTTATTAGGCCTAGTATGTCGCCTTGGGGTGCACCGGTTCTATTTGTGAAGAAGAAGAAGGATGGTACTATGCGGATGTGCATCGACTATAGGTAATTGAACAAAGTTACAATCAAGAACAAATATCCTTGTCGCATATTAAGGATCTAATTTGACCAGCTTCAGAGAGCGAGGGTGTTCTCTAAGATCGATTTGAGGTCTGGGTATCACTGGTTGAAGATTCGGGACTCGATTATTCTGAAGATGGCATTTAGGACCCGCTATAGTCACTATGAGTTCCTTCTGATGTCTTTCGGGCTTACCAACACCCAGCAGCATTCATGCATCTAATGAACAGTGTATTTCAGTCAAATCTTGATTTGTTTGTCATAGTATTCATTGATGATATCCTAGTGTACTCATATAGCCAGGAGGAGCATACCCAGCATTTGAGGATTGTACTACAGCGGCTGAGGGAGGAGAAGCTTTATGCCAAATTCTCCAAGTGCGAGTTTTGGCTTAGTTGGGTGGTATTTTTGGGGAATGTGGTGTCCAGTGAGGGGATTAAGGTGGATCCAAATAAGATAAAGGCGGTTTAGAGTAGGCCCAGAACATCCTCAGCTACTGAGATTTGGAGCTTTTCGGCTTGGTCGGTTATTATCATCATTTTGTGGAGGGTTTCTCGTCTATTGCAATGCCTTTAACCAAATTGACCCAGAAAGGTGCTCCATTCAGGTGGTCGGATGAGTGTGAGGAGAGCTTTTAGAAGCTCAAGGCTGCCTTGACCATAGCTCCAGTTCTAGTTTTGCCTTCAATTTCTTGCTATTATAGAGTGTATTGTGATGCTTCTCGGATTGGTATTGGGTGTGTCTTGATGCAGGAGGGTAGAGTTGATTGCTTATGCTTCGCGCCATTTGAATCTCATGAGAAGAACTACCATGTTCATGATTTGGAGTTGGCATCCATCATTCATGCATTGAAGATTTGGAGGCATTATCTCCATGGTGTGTCTTGTAAGGTATTACAGCATTGGAGTCTCCATCACTTGTTCAAACAAAAGGATCTAAATTTGAGGCAGTGGAGATGGTTGGAGCTGCTAAAGGACTATGATATTACCATTTTGTATCATCCTGGGAAGGCCAATGTGGTGGTCGATGCCTTGAGTAAAAAGGCAGTGAGTATGGGTAGCCTTGGATTTATTCCCATTGGTGAGAGATCGCTTGCAGTTGATTTTCAGAGATTGCTAGTATGATGATCCCCATTTGCTTGTCCTTAAGGACATGGTTCAGCACGGTGATGCCAAAGATGTTACTATTGAGGATGATGGGGTGGTGAGGATGCAGGGTAGGATTTGTGTGCCTAATATAGATGGCTACGTGATTTGACCCTTGAAGAGGCCCACAGTTTTTGGTATTCTATTCATCTGGGTGTCGCGAAGATGTACCAAAACTTGAGGCAGAACTATTAGTGGAGGAGAATGAAGAAAGATATAGTGGGGTTTGTAGCGCAGTGTCTAAACTAACAGCAGGTGAAGTACGACATCAGAGACTGGGCATATTGCTTTAGGCTTGAGATTCCATAGTTCAAATGGGAGCGTATCACCATGGATTTTGTAGTTGGGCTTTCACGGACTTCAAAAATGTTTGATGCTATTTGGGTGATTGTGGATCGGTTAACCAATTTTGTGCATTTCATTCTAGTTGGGACTATTTATTCTTCGGAGCGGTTGGCTAAGATCCACATCCGTGAGATTGTTCGCCTTCACGGTGTGCCGGTTCCTATCATTTCAGATCTGGGCACGTAGTTTACATCGTAGTTTTGGAGAGCAGTGCAGCGAGAGTTAGGCACACAGGTTGAGTTGAGTACAGCATTTCACCCTTAGACGGAAGGATAGTTCGAGCGCACTATTCAGATATTGGAGGATATGATATGCTCTTGTGTCATAGATTTCGGGGGTTCTTGGGATCAGTTTATGCCGCTCGCAGAGTTTGCCTACAACAACAGCTACAAATCGAGCATTCAGATGGCTCCATATGAGGCTTTGTATAGGAGACGATGGTCGGTCTCTGGTGGGATAGTTTGAGCTGAATGAGGCTAGGTTGTTGGGTACTAACTTGGTTTAGGATGCTTTGGATAAGGTTAAGTTGATTCAGGATCGGCTTCGCACGGCGCATTAGACAGAAGAGTTACGTCGATCGGAAGGTTCGTGATGTTGCTTACATAGTGGTAGAGAAGGTACTGCTCAAGGTTTCACCCATGAAGGGTGTTATGAGATTCAGAAAGAAGAGCAAGTTGAGCCCTCGGTATATTGGGCTTTTTAAGGTGCTTCAAAGGATTGAGGAGGTGGCTTACAAGCTTGCATTTCTGACTAGTCTATCGAATGTTCTTCCAATGTTTCATGTTTTGATGCTTCGGAAGTTGGATGGTGATTTGACTTATGATGTGGAACCAGTGGCCATTTTGGATCGGTAAGGTCGAAAGTTGAGGCCGATAAACATAGCTTTAGTGAAGGTACAATGGAGAGGTCAGCCAATTGAGGAGGCTACTTGAGAGACCGAGCGGGATATGCGGAGCAGATATTCACGCCTATTTGAGACTCCAGGTATATTTCTAGACCCGTTCGAGGACAGAAATTTGTTTAAGAGGGGAAGATGTAATGACCCGGCCGATTATTTTGAATTTTGTAGCCCCATTCCCCCATTTACTGCTTATTTTATTCCCAATTTTCGTTATGTGAATTGCCAGGGTAGTTGGTTCAGTTCTGGAGGTGTTTCGGAATGAGTTGATACACTTAGTCTCAAGGTTGGAAGCTTAAGTTGAAAAGGTTGATTGGATGTTGACTTATATGTAAATAGCTCCGGAATGGAGTGTTTATGGTTCTGATATCTCCATTGGGCAATTTTGGACTTAAGAGTGTGTTCGGATAGTGATTTGGAGGTCCGTAGTTGAATTAGGCTTGAAATGGCAAAAGTTGGAAAATTAGAAGCTTTGGAAATTGAGAAGTTTGATCGAGATTTGACTTTGTGGTTAACGGGCTAGGATTTTGGTTTCGGGAGTTGGAGTAAGTCCGTTGTATCATTTATGACTTGTGTGCAAAATTTGAGATCAATTGGACTTGATTTGATAGGTTTCAGCATCGAATGTAGAAGTTAGAAGATCATAAGTTCATTAGGCTTGAATCGATGCGCGATTCGTGGTTTTAGCGTTATTTGATGTGATTTGATGCTTTGAGGGAGTTCATATGATGTTTTAGGACTTGTTGGTATGTTTGGTTGAGGTCACAGGGACCTCGGGTGGATTACGGATGGTTAACGGGGTGAAATTGGGACTTGGAAAACTGCTGAAGTTTGCTGGTGTTCAGGTCTGGTTTCCTTCTATGAGATCGCGTGGAGAGGTCTGCAATCACGAAGGCTTCTTTTGGGCAGCTGGATATTTACTCTACGTGTTCACGAGTTGAGGGCTGCGATCGTGTAGGTTAGTAAAGCAGTGAATTGTAAACGCGTGGGCTAGAGGCAGCTGGGTTCCGCGTGGGTGTTATTCGTGATCGTGTAGTTGTGTCTGCGATTGCGTAGGCCTGAGGAGGCACTGCTTCGCGTTCGTGTATGGTTAATTCTTGGGCAGTTAAGTTAGTGCTTCGCGATCGCGATTAAGAGATATCTTGGCAGAATATTAAATCTCAAAAATGAGGGTTTGAGTATATATCATAATTTGATTTTGGGAGCTCGGATAGAGGCGATTCTTGGAGAGATTTTCAAATGAGTGATAAGGGTAAGTGATTCTTACTTAGTTTTGGTTAAATTCCATGATTATATCTTTGATTTTATCATTTAATTAGTGATTTGGGTTGAAAATTGGGAAAAAATGGAGAACACTTCTTAGACTGAATTTTGGAGATTTGAGCGAGATTTTGGTATCGGATTTAAGTAATTTTGGTATGGTTGGACTTGGGGTTGAATGTGTGTTTGGATTTTGAAACTTTTATCGAATTCCGAGACGTGGGTCCGGGGGTTGACTTTTGAGTTGACTTTTTGATTTTTGATTAAGAACTTAGCATTTTTATATGGAATTGATTTCTATAGCTTGAGTTGATTGTATCGAATAGTTTGTGGCTAGATTCGAGGCATTCAGAGGCTGGTTCGCGAGGCAAGGGCTTGTTGGAGTAGGGATTTACACGGTTTGAGGTAAGTAGCGCTTTCAAACTTGATTCTAAGGGTATGAATCCCTAAATTACGTGTTATGTGATTGGTGTTGAGGTGACGCGCATGGTGGGTGATGGGCGTGTGGGTGTGCACCGTAGAAATTATGATTTAGTCGATTCCATGGAACTGTGTAGCTATCTTATCTGAATATTATTACTATACTCTATGTGTTAGAGCACTTGAGCTGTGATTTATGTTAGAAATCATATTTAGGCTATATGTTAGTACTATTAGGACCCACAGTGGTCGTTCTTTGCTATTGATTTATTTGCTTAATTGCAGTTATGTACTCAGTCGTATATTGTCACGTCATGTATCATTGATTTGGGCTTCTTAGCATGACTGTTGTGAGCCCAAGAGACTGTAGAGATTGATGATTGAGTGAGGCCGAGGGCCAGTTTGTGGGTGATATTTATGGGATCAGGTTGCACGCCGCAGCAGGCCTTATTGATTCATGCTAGGATTTGGCTTATTATAGCGCTTGGGTTGGATCTGCCCCTCCAGAGTCTGTACACCCACATTGAGCGCAATTTCTATTGATTCATTTGCATTTGGGCTGGATCTACCCTGGACTTATTTACATTTAGCTGGATCTGCCCTGGATTTATTTGCATTTGGGTTGGATCTACCCTGTACAGTGATGAGTGATTGAGTGTGATGAGTGAGAATTGAGACCGTCAGGTTGAGTACTCCGAGAGTGTGAGTACGCGAGGCTTTTATTGTGCTGCATCACATACGATATGCATATTGGCATGTATATATAGAGATTTCATATTCCTCATATCATTCAGACTTGACATATTTTATTTGTTCTGAGTTTAATAGTTAAACCTGGAAGCATGTCCACATTCTTGTACTGGTACCTGTAGATTATGAGTTTCTCTGAGATATTACTGTCATATGTTCTGTAAAATTCCATACTGTTTAATTATATATTTGGACCGTATTGTTCGAACTCGTTATTGCTTTCAGTCTAAAGGTTAGACTTGTTATTTATTGAGTTAGTTGTACTCACGTTATACCCAGCACTTTGTGTGTAGATCCAGATGTTTCCGAGCATGGTGGTTGTTCATTATATTGAGTTATTTGTTCATTACTTATCTCCTTTAGTATTGGCATCGTACATTCAGTGATGACTAGGTCTCCACTAATAGTTGTCGCCTTTAGTATTTGATACCTACATTCGATGAGGAAGTCGCCACAAAAAGTTGTTCTTATGTCACCTTTAATATTGGTAACCTATATTCAGTGACGGCGAAGGTCGCCGCTAAAGGTGCTTCTTTGTTAGCCAAGAGTGGATGCACGCTTAATGAAGCGATATCACGCGATACTGCTTTGTTGAATTTTTTTATTAAATATATGTATTAATACCTTTTTCCGGACCCCGTGCATAGCGGGAGCTTAGTGCACTGGGCTGCTCTTTTTTTAGACGTATTAATACTGTAAGAAAATGGATAAGTAGGAAAAAATAACACCACTTGACATAAATTTTCTTTTGGTGTTTTGGTTATGTGCTTGATTTTGCTTTAAGAGGTTAGAGGTTCGAACCTCAACTAGCACAATTTTTTGCAAATATTTGAAAGAGCATGTATTGTTAAAAATTGTGATGAAGTAGAATTGAACTCAGCACCTTTTCTAACTTGAAAATCAACAAAGTCAATAGAATAAGAGTATTTCTTGTGTAGAAGTATAATAGTTAAAGTTATTATTCTCGTTCTTCTATAAACTTCGACACTGCTTGCAAAAGATTCTGCATATAGCCCTTGTTGTTAGCGACCTACATTGAGCGACGACTAAGTCGCCACTAAAGGGGTTTCTTTATGTCGATTTTAGTATAGCGACGTACATTCAGTGATGTTATACCCCATATTTTTGTACGTGAAAGCGCACCATAAATAAATTAATCGAAGCTCGAAAATGAGATGTTACATCCCGCATTTTCGAACGTTAAAGTTTCGTCGTAAGTTAACAACGCAAGTTCGGGAATGAAATTATTTTGAGATTATAAGCATTATTCTATTTCAAACAAGTGATGAATAAATTTGTGAAGGTGAGAGGGTAAGCAAATCGAAGAAAATGAGTTTCGTCGAAGTTTGAAATTTGGGATAAAATACGGTCCAAGCTATATACCCGATATTTATGGACCAGTACCATATAAGGTACCCCACGACCATGATAGTAAGGTGTATAAGGTGTGTTTAAAGTGAGTAGTATTAAAAGAAACATATGATTTGTTACATCAATCACACAAGGTTGTTGTTTTTGCGGTCTGTGACACCGATATTCAAGACGTTTGGGCAAATGACAACTTTAAATTTAAGCATATATCAAATGATAAGATCTTCAAGAATTCACCGTATGGGCATCTCTACTTTAAAGCATATGTCAAATGCCAAAATATTGATCTTGAAGGATTCAACGTGAGATTTCATGGCATCTGATTTCATAGCACCTTCAACAGTTTAAAACCTGAGATTTTGCAATTATAAAGGAGTACGGTACAATCTTTCACAAGAATATTATACGGATTTTTTCCCTACTCCGATCTTGCAGTTACATGTTGTCGCAATTGATGTGTGTTAAATGGATTGTCAAAATAATCGGCTGAGGTATGTTAAGGCTATCCCTTCTTTCCCTTTTGGCATGATCTATATGACACAAACGAAACGAGCAAATGCACAACTTCCATAAATGACTCTATTCATAGAAGTATTAGATGTGTCTATGTTCTTGAATTCCCATGTGTCTTATTATTACATCTTCTGTTCATGGGTCTCAGAAAAATACGTAAGTTGAAAAAGTTTACTTCATGATATTACTCAAAGTCATAATGGTTTTATGATATTCCGAGAGATTTTACTAATGTACTTCTCATGCATTGCATTTATTTATACATGTATATTCACCCATGATCGGATGGCATTATATACGCGTATATATATATATATATATATATATATATATATATATATATATATATGTGGGGGGGATATGGAAAAAGGTTATCGCATTATATACGCATCACCACCTGATCAGCTGGTATACGTTGATAATGTTGCCCATTGTGGCCGAGATGATATAATGGGATGCCCTCAGAGGCTTGATGATGTTATGAACACATGTACCTACACACGACATGACATTCATATGCATATGCATGACACTATAAGTATTTCATGATTTACAGAGTTATCCAGACTTACAGGTTGAGTCATTTGCTTTATATTTCTTCCATGCCTTTTATGTACTTATTTATGTGTCTCGGTACATTATTCGTATTGACGTCTCTTTTATCTGGGAACACTGTGTTTCATGCCCGCAGGTCCCAATAGACAGGTCGAGAGTCCTCCAAGTAGACTATCAGCTCAGCGGATGATGTTGGTGCGCTCCATTTGCTCCGGAGTTGCTTGTTTGGTCAGTATGATTTAGACGCGTATTGTTTGGTATGGCAGGACCCTGTCCTGACCTTTATGTTAAGTATGTACTCTTAAAGGTTTGTAGACAGATGTCTTGTATACGGATGCTTGTATGGCCTTGCCGGCCTATCTTTTGAGTTTACAAATGATTATGTTGGCCTTATTGGCCCGTATATCACATGTATAAGTTTTTATATCAGGTTTGGTCGTCCTATATTGAGTATTCCTCTATGTTTATTCTGGTCAGCCCATGACGGCCCGTTTGGCCCATTTGCCAACGGAAGTACAATAAGAAAGATATGTTATGTTGGTACTAGGTTAAGTATGGTACCGGGTGCTCGTTGCGGCCCATAGGTTTGGGTCGTGACAAGTGATGACTAGGTCGCCACTAAAAGTGGTTCTTTGTGTTTCCTTTATTACTAGGACGCACATTCAGTGACGAATGCGTCGCCACTAAAAGTTTTACTTTATGGCGTTATTAGTGTTGGCGACTTACTTTCACAGACGACTAAGTCGCCACTTAAAGTTGTTCTTTATGCCGCTTGTAGTATTGGCGACCAATTTTGATGACTAACTCGCCACTAAAAGCTGTTCTTTATGTCGTTTTTAGTGTTCACGGCCTACATTCAGTGACGATGAAGTTGCCACAAAAAGTAGTTCCTTATGTCGCCATTAGTATTGGCTGCCTACAGTCAGTGACGACAAAGTCGCTGCTAAAAGTAGCCTTTGTATTGGCAGCCTACATTCAGTTACGACTGTATCGCCACCAAAAGTGGTTCTTTATCCAAAATCCATTATGCCCAGTATAATATTTTGCCTTCAGGAAATTAATACTCATCGTAGCTACGAAGGATTACTAAAGTCTTGGATGGATCTAGCCTTTACTTGTTTAATTTGAAGGTTAAAAGTAATTGCTTCAAGATAGACTCGCACGATTTGCTGTGCCCTTTTACTTTTCAGTTTCCTTTGTATATTATTTGTATAGCATGGGAATACACTATTAGTACAGTGAATCTACTGGGGTTGAGAACTATCTGGGATTATTTCCTATGTGTCCATTATGTGCTTAGTTAATTTAATATATGTGATTACAGTACGTAGCATGCTTATGAACGCCTAACCGTTGTGTCATGTGTGTAGGTAAATAAAATCAGATATTTTTCTTTATATGTTTTATAGGAAGAATCCTTAGTATTTTTCTTATTTTCTTATTCTTTGAATTTTGAGCTCTTGAAGTATGTCAGGTTATTCATCAGACTTACTCATGTCTTGGGTTAATTTATATCCAACACCATTTTCGTTTTTATCGGGAAAAAAAAGTATTTTCTAACCTATTTCTTTTATAAAATAAATATTTGATCAATGTGTTATTTTGGTGGCGATCACATAGGTCAAAGTCGTCACTGGATGTAGGCATAAAGACGAAGCTACAATCGGTGATGATTAATAATAATAATAATATAGTGGTGGATATGGATTCACATTCACATTGGTACGAGCCTTGGTGAAAAAATTCACAAAAACTATATGTAAAATAAAAATAAAAATGAGGTATTTATTGCAAAATTCTCAACAGACGCCTCCTACTTTATGAAAAGACACAAATATATTAAATTCAAAGCGAGTGTGTAATTGCATTTATTATAAAAAGTTTGATGTCTCTGTATCTCTTGAGCAGTGTACAACAATGCATATTTTGACTAGAGTAGCAATATATTAGAACAAACGCAAAATAAAAAACTTTGTAGTGTTTGCATGTAATAGCTTTCGAGATCACTGCTGACTCCTAAATCACTAAATAATTTTAAATCTTATTTTTGTTCTGCCAATACAAATAGAATACTTAACTAGTAGTCATCTTCTTCATATCTTTTTGGTTGCAAAAGTAAGTATTTTTATAGCAGTTTGCATGCAACAAATTTCAAGATTAGTGATTTGGGGATCAACGTTGACACCCAACTCCTCCATATCCTTTAAACAGAGAAAATATTCAATTATAAGAATATTCAACTGAAACATATATAGATATTAGAGAAAGTAATTCTTACTTTCAACTCAATATGGTTCTCCCAACAATCATGATGACTTATGTTGCAGTTGAAAGAAAGAAGTTATTCTGCGAATTTTGAATATTTTGTGATGTAGATTTTTGAACATTTCCTATCATGTGTATATATAAAATAAAATAAAAAATTAATGATAGTGATCAATAAATAAGTGACTTCCGCTTTTCAATCTATGCATTTATTTTTACCAACTATTCAATTGAAGATTTAATAAAAGTAATGATAATTCATATCAACTACGATGCTTTTTAATGTAATTTTCTCCAATATTAATCAATTTCTAAAAAATAAAATTCATCTTATTGAGGTGGATCTAGTGGCCTAAAGCCAAACTTCTATAAGAGGCCTTTATTTTATAATATTTTTAACTTTTTTCTATAAAATTTCATATATAATTTTTTTTGTTAACGATGGTATAGCGATCATCTTGTACATATCTTAATTTTTTACTCAGCTACCTGCTAGCTTTCATCGTTGCAAATATTTGATAACTCTACCACTAAGGTTACATAAAAAAAATTATAAGAAACATATATTGACAGTAGAATAATATTTTTATAAATTCTCATAATCTAATTATCTCAATTTGTACCACTAAGTAGATATTATAATAATTTTATACATTTGAAATAGTTCAAATCTATTTCAAAAAGACTTAATTCTCTCTTTATAAGAAACAATAAACTCTAAAAGATATTACAAGAGATTTCGCTCTTCAATTATTAAATCGTCATCAAATTGTTCATTTTTGTATACTGCATATTTATTGCAAAACTCGAGTTATTTATCTAAAACTTCTACTCATTCTCCAAAAAAAAAAAAAAATAGTACTACATTAATAATAATATGGAGACAACGTAGTATGTATTAGTTTGAAAATTTAGGCCCTTCAATTCTAGGGGGTCTAAAGCAGTTGTTTTAGTTTCTTACTCCTGAGCCGGCCCTGCCTGAAGATTGGGAGACTTGCGTCTAAATGCACAATCGGAAAATTTGGATATCTATGGGGCAATAGAGTTTGTGCTACAACCCTCCTACCTTATAGAAAATCCTGAATCGATCTTACCTAGGTGACTTGCGCTCCACGATACATGAGCTCTCCTCAATCCTTCAATGCTTGACACGAAACTCGCTCAAAAAATACCTTTTGAGAACACTAATTTAAAATAACTGAAAATACCTTTCAGTTCGAAACTAACAGTTTCCGAAGTACTCCCTCCGTTCACTTTTACTTGTTCACTTTGGAATTCGTACGGCCCTTAACAAACAATAAATAAAGTGTAATTAATACTGAGGCAAAAACAAAATAAATAAATTATTTTTCTCTTGATATGAAAAATTATTTTATTATGCTTTTATATGCCTTTTTGGTATTGTCACTTCTTGTATATATTTTCAATAATGTGGTACTTATTCTTTCCTGAGCTGAGAGTCTATTGGAAACAGCCTCTATATCCTCACAAGGTAGAGGTAAGGTCTGCGTACAAACTAACTCTCTCCAGACTCCACGGTGTGGATAATACTAGGTATGTTATTGTTGTTGTTGTTGATATGCGGAAAGTGACAAGTAAAAATGAAAATTTATTTTTAGAATATTTGACAACTACAAGTGAACGGAGAGAGTATATAAATTTTAAAATTAGAAGTCTATTCTTAAACTAAAATTAGGAGAATATCGATTTTTACATTGTATTCACCGCCATCCTACTAAAGAATGCAGTGTAATCTTCACATCTCGAATACCACGAAAAGCAAAATATTATTCAGCTTAATTTATACTTCATCCGGTCCTCTTTTATTTGTAAGTTACAATTTTAACACTCACTAAAAAACTAATTTAATAGCATTAGTTATAAGATATATCTAGCTAAGCTACCCTTATCTCTTCCTTAAATGAGTAATTAATGACCATATACCTTCTTAGAGTAGTAAGGATGGAATAAGGAAAAATTAAGTCTTCTTATAGCCTGTTTAGCCAAACTTTTAAGAAGCAAAAAGTATTTTTTTTGGTTAAAAAAAAGTACTTTTTGAGATGTTTGACCAAAATAAAAAAAGCACTTTTGAGCAGCAGCGGAAGTAGTTCTTCTGCTTTTGGGGAGAAGCTACAAATTCTAGCTTCTTCTAAGAAGCAGAAGTAGAAACAAAAAATTAATTATTCAAGACAAATATCCTTACATTAAATTTATATTTTATAAGTTATTCCTTATTAATTTAATATTTTATTTTATTTTTCTCTTTTCACCATACATTTCTTCTATATTTTATTCTATTATATTTTTATTCTCTTTCTCCTATTTCTCTTTGGAATATTCTCTCTACTATAAATAGATCTCTTTTTTTATATAATAATTTATAAAAGTAAATTTTTAATTTATATTAACTGATGTATTTTGATATATTTAAATCATCATGTAAACAATAAGTAATACTAGATACCCCATATTATAGCTTTGGAATAACTATATTTTATATTGATTACATTTTTAGATTACATTCTTATTATAATAAATATTTAAATTCAAATTATCTCTTTCAAATAATACTAATTGCAAATTAAACTTTTACTGTCCTTTTCATAATTTAATATTCAAAAGTACTTTTTAGAATAATTGGCCAAACACAAAATGACACTTTATAAAAAAACTTTTTTCGAAAAACACTTGAACAAAAGAACTTTTAAAATTACGCAATGGCCAAACGGGCTCTTAGGGCTTTTCCAATGATTCCTAATAGTGAGACCTTTCCCAGAAATCAAGTTAACCAGGATATTATTAACAAAACAAACAGTAAAAAACTGTCACCAGGATATTATTAACAAAACAAACAGTAAAAAACTGTCACCACAAGGTGCAAAAGAAGCTTAAACATTTTGTCCTTTTTATTTCGTCGCCATCAGACAAAATAAGAGGCCGTCCAATTAACCCTCCAGTGCTGATGCTCCTGATATGATCTCTATTAGTTCTGTAGTGATCGATGCTTGACGGGTTCTGATTTTACAAGGAAAAATATATTAATCAGAGACCAATTAAACCGAGACAATAGAAAGAAAGTACAATAATACGCGGACTGAGATATAAGTAAATATTACTTGTAAATTATATGTCAACGGTCTCATGATGTATGTTAATGATAATGATGTATAAGCCAGCAGGTTAAGAGACACCAGTATTAGTGGTCACTAATGTTAAGATGGTAATAATGAGTTTGGAGCCACTAAGTTGATGAGTGCCTTGGAAAGTACTCTATAAAAGCTACATAAGGTGTTCATGGAGAAGAACAAGTTTGCGAGGGGGAAAAAAGTGTTTCCGCGACTTTATGTTTCAGTGGTCTCTATCTGATGCTGCAAGTGTGAGTAAAAGTAAGAAAGAGGGGGGAGCGGACAAACCTGTTGTAAGTGAGAGTGAGACGATCAAGCATATCACCAGCATTTCTGCTGGAGCTATCCATGGCAGACATTCTTGCTCCTTGCTCACTAGTAGCATTCTCCAGCAATGCATTGAACAAAACCTGGAAAAAACAGTGTATCCATTCAATCCAGTTTGGAATAGAAGTCATGATACTCAATACGTCCATGACAAATAAAGATAGAGACGTATATCTCCCATACTACCAAATCAGTACAAATGCTATGCAAAGTTGTGAAGATCAACTAAGAAGTTGAAAAGTCCATTCAACACTGCAAAGGCAAAACTTACACATGAAAATTGGAACTCATATAGATTCTGAAGAACTTCAGACTTCGTCTCGGCGCCTTCAACTTCGTAAGAATCGAGTTCCCCAAGCTTTCCACCGGATTCAGATTCTCTCTCCACAACCTACATTGCATCAAAAGAGACTTATTCCAAGAAACAGAACTCACAACAAAAGGAAGCTGACAGAACAACAGATCAAATCATCTTATCAACCTCTGGGGAAAGTACAGTAGACATCGTTGGCAAAAATGCGACTACTGACTGGAACTTATTATAAATGATCCTCAGTGCATCAAATTCCACATTCTTCAAGATGTCATCTGCAATGACAGAAACCTGCAAGACATACATTGTCTAAATCAGTAGGAAGGAAAGAGTAGAAAAATCAATATAACTAACAGTGCAGATATTCCATAATTGCATAAGTATCACTTCAACGAGATCAAATGGTATTGTTATTATATTTTTAACCTATTCATCGAAATTTTTGAGTTGCAACAATTCAATTGAAGAGTTCAAATGCTACACAGTAACTAGACAAGAACTTATTATCAGCCAATATTGCAATTTAGATTCACCAATTCAGACGGAAAAGAAAGGGGAATAAAAATAGAGCTTTCATCTGTCGCACCTCCATCAGCTTTGTTTGATGTACAACATGACAAAAAAGGTAGGAAAAGAAACGGAAATACAAAATATTTGTTTTTCCGATTAAAAACGTCATGATATCAAAAAAATCCATACTACTCAACCAAAACCAACGAGATTGCATAAAGGTGGCCACCAACTTCAAACATAGTTGGAAACAACAACAAATGCAAAGCGAGCATACAGCAGATTAGGTGTACATATGCAAGATGTAGGATATCATAACCTGTGTGTAGTTAAGAGGATTTTTCTGCAACTCAGTCATGATCAGCTCAATGTCCTTCTTCGAATCTCGCACCAACTGAGCCTTTGCCTTTTCTCCCAAGACAACATATTTATTTTCCTTTTCAGGACCTAGCAATTACATATTAACAACAATTATATCAAGTTCCAAAAGGCGAAAGATAGTTCCACACTAACAATTTTGCGTTTACCAGAATTTAGCTTATGAAGAGCCCTGCTAATCTTGACGGATGTAGAATTAATTCCACCACAAAGACCTTTGTCCGAAGAGATGGTTATGATAACATTCTTCTTCACATCAACACCTGAAGCAACAAATATTAGAACAGCTACCTAGCATTCTGAATAATTATAGAATCCCCTAAAAAATTAATATCAAATCCCCTAAAAGCTAACATCTGACCCAAAAAACAAAGAAAAGTTTAACTAAGTTGACAAGACCACCTTTAACAATGGTAAAGAGTACAATTCAAATAGCTATATCTATTTTTCAGAATCCTCATCCAAAAAATGATTTGGGACCCAGTCAAACCCGTCCAGAAGATGTATGCAAAATTGCCATGCATCAAAATAAAACATGTGGCCAAATACATAGAGAGCCCATCAAAATGAGCTCTAAATTCTATTTTGACACCTCAACTGAGACTATTTCCTATTGAACACTTGATCTAAAATTAAAATGTTCCTATTAGACACAAATTGTTGTGGCCATACAGTGAGTGTAACACACCTTCTTTGAGAGCGTGGAAAGCCAAAAAAACAAACAAGATCAACTTTAACAATGGTAAAGAGTACAATTCAAATAGCTATATCTATTTTTGAGAATCCTCATCCACAAAATGATTTGGGACCCAGTCAAACACGTCCAGAAGATGTATGCAAAATTGTCATGCATCAAAATAGAACGTATGGCCAAATACATAGACGGCCCATCAAAATTAGCTCTAATTTTCATTTTGACACCTCAACCGAGACTATTTCCTATTAAACACTTGATCTAAACTTAAAATGTTCCTATTAGACACAAATTGTTGTGGTGGCAGTGAGTGTAACACACCTTCTTTGAGAGCATGGAAAGCCAAAAAGCAATTCAATTCTTTTTCCTCTTTCTCCTTCCTCCTCTCTCCCCACCACTACCTCCACCCTTCCCCTTCCTGCTACTTTCTCCCTGCCACCACCAACCAGCCACCCCATTAAACCTCTTGTGCACCAACCATTTTCATCATCAGTGCAAAACTCTGTTCGCGTCATTTTTCTACACAAAAACCCTTTTTCCTCTTTATTTTCTGGGTGATAACGATGGTGTTCACACCAACTTTATTTTTCTCCATTTGTACTTAGCTTCCAATTCTTCTTATTTCATGATTCGAGGGGTATCATAGCCAGTATTATTTTGGAAATAAACAATCACCCGGAACTTTATAATAACTTCATCCTCTAGACACTCTCCGGCTCCAAGTGAAAATGCATCTAACTAGGGCTAATTTCACCTCAGTATCAATGTTCCTTGGATCCAGAAACCACAACTAAAACAAAAGAACGAACACTATGTATATGTAGACCAATCACTCACTATACAATTAAAGATACCAAATTTAGCAGTAAGCTGAATAAAGCTTAAAAGGAGCAGGAGCAGCAGATCATAGGATGCATGGAGACTCTACGACCACACTTGAACAAGATCTGTTCTATAGGCTCGTACGACACTCCTTGAGTTCTAAGGATGTATGAGACTCCATAAAGTGATTCATCCCTACCCTTTTCCCTCTTTCTTTTATAACTACTCCAGGAATCTAGCTAGATGCCAAAAATCTAATTACAACGTACTGGGAGTGTCGCCAAGAAGTGCAGTAAATGGCTGCCATAGTCCGCGTGAATTTTCAGCTCTAGTCTGAATAGCTCTAAGCTTTGAAGCAGCAACCATCTTCATAGCCTTTGTAATCTTCTGGATATTTTTGACACTCTTCATTCGATTTCTGACTGCATAAGGGCATTTTCAGCGTAAAACATAATTTAGTAAGAAGAAAACATCAGTAAAGAAGGTTAAGAGAACATAAATGTGATAAACAGAAACAGAGTATATAACAGATTTACAGTTGAATCTTACCAACTTGTGTTGAAATATACCGAACTCCTGATGAGACTGGTTCCCTGCATATAAATCAGAGGTCATATAGAAGTAACAGATAGAATTGTTTTTTCCGCTGGGGAAAATGAATGATAATTTTTGATAAAGAAAGAATCAAGTTAAGGTGAAGAACATAATCCTATTATAGCTGCATATATAAATCCTCTCTTATCATCTTGAAACAAAAAGGCCGTTGCAATATACACCCCCCTGCAAAGCCATCCAGTATCCAGTTACTGATAAAACAGAGATCTCTATTTTCCACTCCATCCAACACAGAAGACTTTGCAATTCTCGAGAACCTTTCGCTTTCTACAACAACAACTACTACACCTCAGCCCCAAGCAAGTTGGAGTCGGCTATATGGCCATATTTCAACCTCTGTTCCAAAAACTTCATAACAATTAGTATCGAAAACCTACCTCAATTATCGAACGCCCTCCCTTCTGCCCAAATGACCATATTCTTAAATCTAAAACAAGCATATCCAATATCCAATCTCTTGCAATTCTTATATGACAAATATACAGCCAGCTTTACAGCAAATCTTAGTTCAGAAATTTCATACAAGCTTACCAGCATAAACCATCATTGCCATTGATTTAAAACAGAGAAGCTGGATTTCCCTTTTAAAAAAAGGTGCAAAAAAGGCATACTGGGGAAATTACAGCCAAAAGAATGGGACCATTACATAAAAGTTGTATAATGAGCTAAGAAAGTCAACAGCAGCATCACTATCATTTACATCTAAAGCAACCCCGTTGCACCAAAGCATGACAAATATATATTTTTTACCAACTTATCTCTTCTTTATACTTAAGACTTTTGTATGATTTTGCGGAAAACTAAGGGATTTGTTGAGATTTATTGGCATATTTCAGGTATTATGTGATTTAGAGAAGGCATGGAAGAAAACAAGTCAAAATGAGCTAAAATGGAAAAATTGACTACTACCGGTGATTGCGCTTTGCGATCACGGAAGGTACAGATGCGATCGCGAACATCCCGGAAAATGACCTTCGCGAACGCAAGGGAAGGTATGCGAACGCGTTGAAGGAAGGTTTGGTCAATTGCCCTTCGCGAACGCGGAGCTATAAAGGCGATTGCGGGTCGGAAAGTTGTGAGTCACGATCGCGGTTCTTCTTATTGCGAACGCGAAGAAGAATGTTTGGTCAACCTAGTCAAGTACTCTCCGCGAACGCGGGGACTTATGTGCGATAGCAATGCTTTGCAGAAGGACTCACCGCCATCACAATGCGTGTTTGCGCGATCGTGCAGCTTATTAGCTGGGCAGAACTGGAATTTCACGGTTTTGGCTCCCAAACCATTTAATACTCGACCCAGCTCATTTGGGAAGGATCTTTGGCAAAACAATAGTACTATTGACTAAAAATACAAGCTTTGGAGCTGGGGTTTCTTGCACTACACTTGGAGATTGAAGATTTGAAGACTTTGGATGAGATTTTCTTACCCTTTTTACTCATTTCTTCAAATCCTTAATTTGTATTGAAATCTTCAATCTCCAAATTTAGGTCGGATTTCGAAACAAATCACATAATCGGGCTCGGGGTGAATTTTGTAGTTTATTTCTAGCATGTTAGCACTAGTTTTTATTTTTATTTTGTTACTCTCTTTACTTGTAGTAGTATTAATTAAATATTTTGTAGTTTATTGGTGATATTTTGTAGTTTTTTTCTAGCATGTTAGCACTAGTTTATACTTTTTTTTTATTTTGTTACTCTCTTTACTTATAGTAGTATTAATTAAACTCCTTGGCTTTTCTTTATGGCAGTTCTTTTCCAAGAAAATAATTTGTGTCGAACCGGTGACTTTTCCCTATGATGGATGGCGTGATAACTTTCTTAAGGGATTAGTCTTGTTTAGTTTTTCTCTTTTAAGCCAAAAAAAATTATTAGGTTCGTACCTAGTAGTAAATAAAGTGGTTATTGGGTGTTATCTTTTTGTCCATAAACCAACGTGTGGCTTTTTCGGTACCAACATATTTACACTTTAGCATATGAATTGTTGGTGGTTTGAAACGAAAAATGATTGAAGTGATAATCCTTATTGTGACTTTAAGGTTCCATTTTTGGCTCTTTGATTCATTAAAAAGTGTTTTAGGTTATATGTGAATTTTTTTGAGTTCATTTGTTTCAATTGGACCTTGAATACATTTTCTACTTGAGCTTTAGATGTGCCATGAGTGGTGAGAATTTTTGTGAGTTCTTTTGCTTCTTTTGTGGTCTAGAACTTGCCCTAAGTGTGTTTCAAGACGAAATCCTAGGTTGCATTTTGTTTAAAAAATGATGCTAGGTTTTCCTTGGATCATTCGAGCATTTTAATTACCCACCCTTATACATATGTCATAGTCAACCCCTTTGAACCTTTAGCCATTTTCTTTGACAATCATATTACAAATTCTTTCCCGTGTGTTTTTATCCTCGTTTGTTGTCCCAACCTTCTCAAGCACTTGAAGTTACAACTTAAGCTAAGAGCATAAGTTTGGGGGAAAAGATGGGACTATTATGATATGGAAGTTAGATAAACGTGATGCAACAAGGTGATGAAAAAAATAAATGTGCATATATATAAAAAAAAAAAAAAAAGATCAAGGGTGTTAATGTTTACACTATAAGAATAAGTATCCCCATGAATCTTTTTGTGGAAATCTTTTTGGTTGAAATAAAGGGAAGACTAGAAGCGGCATTAATGGAGACATAGGGGGGAAGACATGAAGAAAGAAAGGAAATGTGATTAAAGTTTATGTAATGAAATGCTTAGGAAAGGTTGTAGTTACTTTTACCCAAAATTGTATCTTACCCTTATCCAAAAGTTTTCATTGCAACCCTTAAGTCCTAATTGATTTTGAATTAGGTGTACCTACATTAGTAGAGATCTACACATGGCAAGTTTATGGTACTACTTTTGAGCATTTGAACATTTTTGTGAGAGAGAGAGTAAAATCTTCCAATTTGGCATCCCACTTTTATTTTGAAATGCTTATAGTGTGCGTGGGATCTTATTGTGAGGGCACATGAAAGTTTGAGATGCGAAATTGTTTCTTTTTCCAATTGAGACAAATAAACAAAAGAAAGTTATTACGTGATCAGGAGGTAAATTTTGAAGCTTTAGTGTCATGACTTGATTGCTACTTTGATTAGAAACGAAATTTGTGAGAAGTTGTTGGTGATTCATATGTTTTGGATTAATTGTTGGTACCAAAGTCGCTAGATTGTGGTTAATTTGAACCTTTTGACTTGACATAATGTTGGTATGCCATTAAACTTAATTGTTGATTCTATTGAAGTATGTTCTTAGTTGTTGACTTGCTTGAGGTCAAGCAATAGTTTAAGTATGGGAGATTGATAAGTTGGTATTTTACCAACTTATCTCTTCTTTATACTTAAGACTTTTGTATGATTTTGCAGAAAAACTAAGGCATTCGTTGAGATTTATTGGCATATTTCAGGTCTTATGTGATTTAGAGAAGAAAACAAGTCAAAATGAGCTATGAAAAATTAATTGCTGCCAATGATTGCTCTTCGCAATCGTGAAAGGTAAAGATGCGGTCGCAAACATCCCGAAAAATGACCTGCGCGAACGCGAGGGAAGGTATGCGAACGCGTTGAAGGAAGGTCTGGTCAATTGTCCTTCGCGAACGCGGACCTATAAAGGGGACCGCGGGCCGTTGGGAAGTTGTGAATCGCGATCGCGGTTCTTATTGCGAACGTGAGGAAGAACGTTTGGTCAACCTAGTCAAGTACTCTCCGCGAACACGGGGACTTATGCGCAAAAGCAATGCTTTGCAGAAGTTGTTCACCGCGATTGCGGTGCGTGTTTGCGCGATCGCGTAGGTTAATAACCTGGTAGAACTGGAATTTCACGTTTTTGGCTCCCAAACTGTTTAATACTCGACCCAGCTCTTTGGAAAGGATCTTTGGCAAAACTTTGGTACTCTTGACTAAAAATACAAGCTTTGGAGCTAGGGTTTCTTGCACCACACTTGGGAATTAAAGATTTGATCATTTGAAGACTTTGGATGAGATTTTCTTACCCTTTTTACTCATTTCTTCAAATCCTTAATTTGTATTGAATATCTAAGAGTGTAGTATTTATTCCATTACTTAAATCTTGTTTATGGGAATATTCATTATTAATGTTTGGATTAAATCTCTTGTTATGCTTATGTATTGAATGATTTTTATTAATTATGAAGTGAATTATTGTCTCTTTAATTATTCTTGTTCTTTAATGTCTTAAGGGATTAGCTAGCCCTAGGACTCGCCCATTTACTTCGGTTTAGACTTGGAAAAGGCAAACATGGGGTTGGGGAAGATTAATTAACAAGAACTTGAGGCGTTAACCCCCATTGTATAGATTCTACCTAGGAATAGAATTGAACTACTTGTAACCACATTCGAGTGTACTTAATCGTCCTAATTGTTTTAGGAATAATTCAATTAGGAAGTCTTGTTATTCTTCGGAAGAAGCTAATATAGAATCATTATCCGAGACTAGTTAACAAAACTCGCTCATATTTGTAAAATCGTGAAATACATTGGATCGTTACTTGAGTGTAATTCCCCTTGTATCCACGCTTGTAGTCATTGATCATTTTACTTGCTTTCTAGGTTAGCTTACATTTCCGTATTAGTTATAATATTTTCTCAAAACCCTTTATTAGTGTTTGGCTTAGCATAATAAGCGATAATTCTCTTACTTGCCTCCTACATATTTTTCCCTGTGGGATTTGACCCGGACTCATAGTTGGGTATATTGTATTACATGCGAACCTGTCCACTTGATCTTTGAGGAGTGGATTTGGACGTTATCAATATACAGTTGAGCTTGAGTTTAATTATAGAATCTTTTTTGTTCTCAAAAGATATGTTATTCCTTCCCTTCCAAAGGGCCCATCAAAAACCAACTTCCTCTACTTATCCAGCTTGCAAAGTGAAATATCTGCTGGCTACTTAAGCCACAAAATGCAAATACAAACGGCTGAAGAGAACAGAGCAAGGATGATCTGCCAAAGATTACAAAGCATTTCATAGCTAATTTACAAAACCAAATTACTTCCCCAGATACAAATTTATGTTCAGATGGCTGTATATGCCAGTGAGAAAAGCAATAAAGATAATGTTTGATTGTTAGTAAAAAAATGTTTTTTGAATGAAGTCATAAAGTCCTATGGCTCCGGAAGAATGCAAGAGATCACATGGTTTTTCACATTATGATACAACGCTTCAGCATTATTATTGAATACTTGCAACGAAACTCGTAAAGAAATTTCAACGCCTAAATTGCTCAAAAAAAAGGCTTTTTTAGTGAGGCCTGATATTACAACTGATCCAACTAAGAAAATATACTACATAGAAGCACAGCAACTGAAATCCCTTAATTCCAATAACTGAAGAAATGAAAGAGGAAAAAATATAAATCAACTACTCCTCAATATCAAACAAGTTTGAATTCATTATACAAATCCATTCATCTCCATCAGACCCATTTCATTCAGATACTAAATAATTTATCTTTTATATAAATCATCTAAAATATTTATTCCTGGATCGTTACATTCCAATAACACAAATTAAAAATTCTCGGAAAGTAAAATCACATCTGCATAATACTTATCAATCGGTCTCAATTACAACATAGCTGGGGTTGACTATATAAATACCATATATTCATTCCGCTCCATTCAGACCCATTATATAACAAAACTAGACAATTTGCATTTAACACAATTACGAGCTCTTTAATCTGAAAAATGTTTTTTTTAAATGAAAGAGGAAAGAATTCAACAAATCAAAGTCAATCCACTAAGCTTCTATACAAACTAGATGGGGTCGACTATATAAATACATCATATCTATTCAGCTCAATTTGGACACATTTCATTTCACTACAAAACAATTTATCTTCTAACACAAAAATCATTCAATCAGACGCCTTAATGCAAAACTAGTTGGCTCATTATACAAATCCTCTATGTCCACATCGACACTAATTATTTTTCTTTTTTAACATAAATTAAGAGTTTCATATAACTATACGAATAGATCAAAGAGTGATGTTGGATGAAAACATACTCGGAAGGAATGAGAGAAGAGCGGAGAGTGTTGAGAGGGCAGGGATTGATGGCGAAACGCCTTCCCTCACGTCTCAAAGCAGCCATCGCCATTGTGAGATCTGATGATTCAATCAAATCGCTTCTTATTCTTCTTCTTCCTCCTGATTGTTCTTCTTGTGCAGATCGACAACTTTCGCTAGGGTTTTCAATGTCTTGAAATGACAGACTCATAAGGGAGTGTACATTTTCCCAAAGTCGAAGTTTCAAACAAACGACGTCGTAGTATGTTGATCGACCTTTTTACAGATTCCGCATTAGATAAATAATATAAAAATTAGATTCATTCTAAAAGAAATTGTTATTTTAATTTTAATACTTAGGTTTTAAAATCAAACAAAAATCTTTTACTGAATTCTTTTCTTATTTGATCAATATAGAGAATTTTAATATTTAACATTTTAGAATTAATTAAGATTTTATCTTACAAAATAATAGAATTTAAATACTAATCTCATTGTAGAATCTCTTTTTTTTTTGCCCCAATTTATTGATCTTAAAAAGTGAATTATCTATTTCTTTATTATTTTTTTTGTTTTTCCGTTTAAGGCGATAATTAATTTTCAGTATAATGCTAGGACATAGGAGGCATAATTTTATTTAAAAATAATTGATTAGATATAGAGAAAAAAACTACAATCCTGATTTCAAATCTCACCTTCACCCTTCATAAAGATAATTCTAGTAACTTCGCCAATGAAAAGGCGAGGAGCTTGATAAGATAGTAACAATTATACAAACTAATATATATTTTGTATAACAATATAAATATTTAGTCAAGATTGTCATACAATTCTTTTAAACAAGAGTGGTCATATCATTGAATAGCGGTTCTAACCAGATTGCGATTAGAGCATAGTTGATTTTTAGTGCGTATTTCCTGCTTTACCATAAACAACTTATAGCTTGCTTGGATGGTTCATGGTTGTTACATGTCGCTTCATAATGTATTGTATTGTATTATAATATATTGTTTAATGAATATAATATTTGGATAAATTGTATCGTGTGTCATCGTTTCATGATGTCACGCATCAATATATAAAGAATAAACTTGCAATATTACTAAGAAAAAATAAGATGCGGAGTAGAATTATTATATTAAAAATAGGGTAAAGTAAAAAATGTGATTATTTAATAGTAAAAAGGGGCAAAATAAGAGGAAAAAATAGGGTAACTACGCCACCACACCGAATCTGTTGTTATGTAAAGTGGTACTTGTATAGGGTAAAATATGTTATATTAAATGATTGCATAAGGAAGTAACACATGGGAGCTGAAGGCAACTATTCCATCTGTTACCGGAAAGAATGACACTCATAAAGATGAAATAATTGTGTGACACTCGGTAGCATTTATTGAAGATTATTCTACAGCATTTAGTACACTGCCCCTTACAAAGAATATGGCATTCATGCCTGTCATTACACATTCTTCAACGGCCCTCATAATTGACATTAAAGAACGGCTTAATCCTAGGAACGTGTTCCCTAGGTGCAGCTATAAATAGTGAGCTCTATTATCATTGTAGAGGACACGAATTTTCTGGCAAACATACGCTACACTTTATTCAAAGGTTAATATAACTTTATCTTCTTGCCTTTTGATTTCATTGATGTTCTGTCCGGAAGTCCTGCTCCCGGAACTATTATTTCTGCTACTACGTCTCCATCTCAAGGCTAAGTATTGTGTATCTATATAATTCATCTTTTATTTCAGGATCAAATTAATTCAATTGTCTAGAAACTATGTATAAATTCAATTGTACCATTTTACGAGTAAATAGTTTGGCGCCTACATTGGGGTCTAGACAGTTGTGTAATTAAGTTGGTCCTTACCTCTTTTCCTAACGTGTTTTGATTATTTGTTCTTAGCAAAAAATCACAAAAAATGGCAAATAATGGTGTTAACAACACGCACAATTTTGAGGCCCAAGGAAACCAGCCTCAGCACGAGGATTCAATCAGTGATACCCGCAGTGAGGGGAACAATGCCACACCGGTCCACGGTAGGCGGTACCTGCGACACGTTCAGCAGGCGACTCCTGATGATGCTGAAAAAGAGCATGTCGTTGAAGCAGTAAGGATCCTGCAGGAGAAACAAGAGGTCATTCTAGGCCATCTCATACGGCAGAATAAGATTATGACATAACTAAAGCAGGCGTTATCGGGTGCTTCCTGTGAGCACATGATTTTTGCTTCACGAAAATTACTCCGAAAGAAAAAATAAAACAAATGTCCTTTAGGTACAATTTTAAGAATTTGCGTGGCATCTGTGGATAATTATTTGTATTTTGTTTGTAAATGTTTATCTTGTTTTAATTAATTAAAAAATACAAAAATATATGTTGCATGCACATTTAAGATTTAATTGTGCACTTAGGAATTAATTGAACCATGTTTTGTTTTTAAGAGAAAGAAAATCACAAAATATGTATTTGTTGCATTTTTGTCGTTTTATTGTCCAATTGTGTGATTTTGTTTTTTCATTAATATTTAATCCTGGGTGTCAATTGTTATTTAGGTTTAATTAATATTTTTAATTTAATTTTGGTTTTACAACTTATTTTAGAATTTTTGGTAATTAGAAATTAAAAGGGAAAATAATAGAAAAGAAAAACAAGTGAAATAAAAAACACATTCGGAACTGGGCCATTTTTTGGACCCAAAATCAGGCCCAAAACACCCCCTTTACTCGGTCCAATATGCCTGATCTCTCAGATAACTCAAACGACGTCATTTAGGCGTTTCAAATCTGAACCGTTGATCAAACAGATCAAACGGTCCAGTTCAGCCCTAACATTGGTTCAAACGACACCGTTTCAGGTGATTAAATCTGAACCATCCGTCCCTTTTGACTAACGATCCCAGGCTTCCCCCATAACCCGGTCCATTTCACCCCGGGCCCCCCAGTCTCGTAGCAGGCCAAATGATGTCTTTCCTTATTAGTAAAATGATCCAGGCCGTTGATCGTGATTGATCCAACGGCCAAGATCAAATGCCCCTCCCGTATATAACCCTAATCCCTTACCTCACGCCCCAAACCAACCCCCCCTCACCCCATCGTCTCTCTCAAGCTCAGAGACGAACCGGACCCAAACCCTAGCCACCATTGTTACACCTCCGCCTGAAACCCGGCGGCAACAACGCCGTCGGTCACCAAATTAACACCCCTAAGCCATCTGACCACCCTCGTTACGGATCTGCTAACCGTTTGCCTCGAATCAACCTCTAGCTTCTCGAATCTTCAATCGAAGATTCGAGCAGAACCTAAACCTACCCTAACCAGTCCCAAACTCACACCACGGCACCCCTGACCTCCCTCGTGCCCAAAATACCTTTGGCCTGGTTCGAATCTTGCTAGAACCATTCGAACCCCAAATGGAACCAAGACCCCTATAAAGACCAAACCTGGGTTTTGTCCGAAATTAAAGGAATTTGGGCATCTAATCGACCTTAGTCGAAGTGTTCTCCGTTGAGAACACTCGATTAAGGTCCGTTCGACCTCAAAAAGTTCGAGTCAAGAGTTCGACCTGGGTTCGTCTAGTTTTTGTGTTGTTAAGGTATTTTTCTCCTTTCTCTCTTGTTCTTTTTTTTGTTACAGTTAATTATGTTTAGTTTAGTTATAATCCAGTTTTGTTCATTGCTTTTTCTTCTTCTCAAATCAGACCTTCTTATTTGGTCGAGTCTGCTTCTATTCATGGTCAAATATACTTTATTAGCCATGTAATCTGTTAGTTTGTAAGATCCTGCTTTTGTCAATACCACTCGAATCACTTGTTGGTCTGTTTATTCTAATTGTTTGTTGTTAGCTGCTAAATGTTATAGCCTGTGTAATCAATTGAATAAGCGTCGTCGATTAGTCTTTTAGGCTTGAATGTTATGTTAGCATGATAATAGTTCAACCTTTGGTTCATACCAGTATGTTTACCATCCTGCGTCTTGTATATATTTGAATTAGAGTGGTGTTTGCTCATTCCCTGTATTTGGTTTGACCTCCTGGTCTTTATAGTTGTTCGCATGAACCTCCCTCCTTGATTCATACTGCTTCAATTTTGGCTTGCATTATTAAATCCCTGCTCAATCAATGGGTCTGATCAACTCATTCCCTTTGATTGATGCCATGTTTGAAATGATTTGGTCTTCCGCTTTGAATCACTGTGTGAGTTTGATAGTGGGAATTAGATTATAGCTGTAGTAATTTAGTGATCAATTAGAAGTCAGTTGTTAAGGTTACAACTTATAGAGTTTTAATAACAGATCAATGAAGCTTAGGGCAGGGCAGTAATACACAGGGGGTAATTTTGGGATTTAACAGGTCTGCAAGTGGATTAACTTAAGGGTCTGTTCAGTGGGTAATAGATACCATTAGTTTAATATCAATGGGGAACATAACATGATAGTATGAGAGTCAACAGGAATATTATAATAACCCATAGTTTTGATTGAAACAATAGGGTACAAGGCATGCAAGTGTGGGGAACAAAATAACTTCAAACAAGAAGACATTAAGTAATGGGATTCAAAGGGGGATGGGCAGTTAGAATCTGATAGTTTGAAGGCAGAGATAACATGCCTGTTTTTGGGTTATAAATAGGGTCATTCAAGACAGAAAAGGGGCTGATTTTTTTGGAGAAGAAAAAATCAATTCTCTTTCAGTTTTTTTCAGAGAGTCTAGGCTGGATTTTTAACATTTAAAAGTTCAGTAATTTGAGAGTTAAAAACAGGCTGGTTTTTTTAATCCTAAAAGGTTCAGTGTTTGAGAGCTAAGAAACTGAAAAGTGAGGTCTTTTCTTTTACTGCTGAATATCAGAACTAGTACTGTTGCTGTTTCATTGGTGTTGCTGGTTGGTATTTCTGGGGTTTCAATTGGTTCTTCCTGAGTTTGCTATTGGTTATTTGCTACTGTTTCATTGGGTGTTGCTGGAATTCTGCTGGTTCCTTTTTAAATTTGTTACTGGGTTGTTCTGTCACTGTGTTGCTGTGTTATTACTGTTGTTGACTGCTCCTTCATCTTCTTGTATTTCCATTATCCAAGTACACGTTCTAAAGCTCTCAAATTTAATGGAAAGGAAGTAAAGAGTTGGTGGAATGGATTTCTGAATTTCCCGTGTTTCTGGTACTCTGGTGTCCTGAGAGGTAAGAATGGAGTGGGTATCCTGGTAGATAGCCATCTTAGAGAGTCCGTGGTAGAGGTCAGGCGGGTGAATGATAGACTAATGACTATTAAGTTGGTGGTGGGTGAGGGTACTTTAAATGTAGTTAGCGCGTACGCACCGCAAGCAGGCTTGGATGAGGATATTAAGAGGCGCTTTTGGGAGGGGGTGGATGAGATTGTTCGTAGTATACCGCCTTCTGAGAGGTTATTCATAGGAGGAGATTTCAATGGTCGTATTGGGTCATCTGCAGGTGGGTACACTAAGGTGCATGGCGGCTTTGGTTTCGGGGAGCGGAACGGAGGGGGCATTTTGTTGTTGGACTTTGCCAAGGCTTTCGATCTAGTCATTGCGAACTCGAGTTTTACGAAGCGGGATGAACATTTGGTTACTTACCAAAGTTCGGTGACGAAGACTCAGATTGACTATCTCCTCCTCAGGAGATGCGACAGAAGGTTGTGCGAGGACTGTAAGGTTATCCCAGGTGAGACCCTCTCAACGCAACATAGGCTTTTGGTGATGGACATTTGTATTAGTATAAGGAGGAAGAAGAGGTCAGTACAAGGACGCCCCAGGATTAGGTGGGGTGCCTTAACTAAGGATAAAGCTAAGGAGTTGGAAGGAAGGTTATTGGCAATGGGAGCTTGGAGAAGTAGTGGGGACGCAAACACAATATGGTCGACGACGGCGGACTGTATAAGAAAGGCGGCGAGAGAGGTGTTAGGGATATCTACGGGCCACAATGGTGGCCACAAAGGAGATTGGTGGTGGAATGTAGTTGTCCAAGGTAAAGTGGAAGCAAAGAACGCGGCTTACCTGTGGTTAGTAGGGAGCACTGACGAGGAGGAGAAGAGAGAGAACAGTGAAAGGTATAAGGTAGCTAGGAAGGAGGCGAAGATGGCAGTGACGGAGGCTAAGACGACAGCTTTTGCTCATCTGTATGAGGAACTAAGGAACAAAGGTGGGGAGAAGAAGTTATTCCGACTCGCTAAGGTGAGAGAGAGGACAACTCGGGATCTGGACCAAGTGAGGTGCATAAAAGATGATGACGGCAAAGTTTTGATGGGAGATGACCAGATTAAGAGGAGGTTACAGACCTACTTTCATAAACTTCTAAGTGAAGAAGGGGATCAGGATATTATACTTGGGGAATTGAGGAATGCTGACAGTCACTATGAATTAAGTAATTGTAGGGACATTGAGATCGCTAAAGTCATGGAGGCAATGCATAAGATGAGAAGGGGCAGAGCTACCGGGCCAGATGAAAGTCCGGTTGAACTATGGAGGTGTGTGGGTAGAGCAGGCTTGGAATGACTTACTAGATTGTTTAGTGTTATATTCAAGTCTAATAGGATGCCTGAAGAGTGGAGGTGGAGTACAATGGTTCTGTTGTATAAGAACAAGGGTGATGTCCAGAGATGTAACATCTATAGGGGCATCAAATTACTAAGTCATACCATGAAAGTTTGGGAGAGAGTGGTAGAAATGAGAGTGTGAAGGACGGTGTCTATTTCAGACAACCAGTTCGGGTTCATGCTGGGGCGATCTACCACAAAAGCTATACACCTTATTAGGAGGATGGTGGAACAGTACAGGGATAGGAAGAAGGATCTCCACATGGTGTTTATTGATCTGGAGAAAGCATACGATAGGGTTCCTAGGGAGGTCTTATGGAGATGCTTAGAGGATAAAGGGGTCCCGGTTGACTATATTAGGGTGATTAAAGACATGTATGCTGGAGCTAAGACTCAGGTAAGGACAGTAGGAGGCGACTCTAAACACTTTCCAGTTATTATGGGGTTGCACCAAGGGTCTGCGCTTAGCCCATTCCTATTTGCCCTGGTGATGGATGCACTGACTCATCATATTTAAGGGGAGGTGCCATGGTGCATGCTATTTGCTGATGACATTATTCTAATTGATGAGACACGAGGCAGCGTCAACGAGAGGCTAGAGATTTGGAGACATGCTCTTGAGTCTAAAGGTTTCAAGTTGAGCAGGATGAAGACGGAATACCTCGAGTGCAAATTTGGGGTTGAGCTGACGGAAGCGGGAGTTGAAGTGAGGCTTGACTCTCAAGTCATTTCCAAGGGGGTAGTTTCAAGTACCTTGGATCGGTTATTCGGGGGATCGGGGAGATTGACGAGGATGTCACACACCATATAGGGGTGGGGTGGATGAAGTGGAGGTTATCGTCGGGAGTCTTGTGTGACAAGAAAGTGTCACCGTTACTAAAAGGTAAGTTTTATAGAGCAGTGGTTAGGCCTGCCATGTTATATGGAACTGAATGTTGGCCGGTAAAGAACTCACACATCCAGAAGATGAAAGTAGCAGAGATGAGGATGTTGAGGTGGATGTGCGGGCATACAAGGATGGATAAGATTAGGAATGAAGATATTCGAGAGAAGGTGGGTGTGGCCCCCATGGAGGACAAGATGCGGGAAGTAAGACTCAGATGGTTCGGGCACATTCAGAGGAGGAGCACTGATGCACCGGTGAGGAGGTGTGAGCGACTGGCTGTAGTGGGCACGCGGAGAGGTAGAGGGCGACCTAAGAAGTATTGGGGAGAGGTGATCAGACAGGACATGGCGCGACTTAGGATTACTGAGGACATGGCCCTTGACAGGGAATTATGGAGGTCGAGCATTAAGGTTGTAGGTTAGGGGAAAGTTGTGAATATTTCTACAGCACAATAGAGTGAGACTAGCCAGTTAGGAGTTAGACTAAGAATGTCATTGGTCGTCTATTGATGCAGGGCTTTACCTGCTAGTTTTACTATACCAGCCATCTATTTCGTATTTCGTATTCTGTATTTCATATCTCTTATATTGCTGTTATTTTATTATGCATTTTTATGGTACTAATATATCGGCTCCTGTTGCTTTTTTGAGCCGAGGGTCTCCTGGAAACAGCCTCTCTACCCTTCGGGATAGGGGTAAGGTTTGCGTACATATTACCCTCCCCAGACCCTACTTATGGGATTATACTGGGTCGTTGTTGTTGTTGTTGTTGTTGCTTTGCATTTAATTTAATGTATAAGCAGTAGTTCACTTGATATTTCATAGTATGTATTAGAATGACTTTGGAATGCATAAACTGGACTGATTGAATCTATTTCTACAAACATGTGAATATCAATTGTAATTAATCTTAGTGGGTGATTACTAGTTATGAAATATACTGTATTTAATTCTTTTTCAGTAGTCGTGAAATAGTTTCAAATAGTTTATGTCACAAAACAGGTTCAAATAGTTTATGGAAGTCAGCATGTTGGTTTAATAGGTCTAATTCTAAAATTGCGAGTTCACTTGAGTAAATAACATCATTTTAAATAGCAATGTAAATAATGTTAGTTCTCAAATGTTAGTGATTAATGTTAGCTTGATGTCAGTTTTTAAGCATTGATGCATTTTTCAACAAGTCGTAAAAAGAGTTCAAAAAATGGCTTTGTATTACACATAGTTAATTCCAATAATCTAATTCATATAATAAAGCTAAAGTTGAACTGGATCGAAATGGTAGCTGGTTTGTTAATATTTACAACGGCAGGCGGCGGATCTTAAGTTAGGTAGCGGGTTCAAACTAGAAGGTGTTTCCTTTTGTTTGGACCCGGACTTGAACTTGAAGCCCGAACTTTTAATGCTAATTGATTAGGATTTTTCTTTATTCTTAGAGACAAATAAATAGAAAATCATAGTCGCTTTAGGATATCCTTGAATAAAAATGAGATGAGCTTCGCCAAATAAAAATGCAACTTTGCGGGGCCCTCAATAAATGGGTAAAATAAAATATTTAGAATTCGGGACGGGTCGTTTAGTGAATTTTACGGCCTTCCCCAAAATAATAATGTGTTAGTCTCTTTAGGCGCGTATTTTAATAACACTACCTTCTTAAACTCGGGTGCACATTTATGTGACCCAAATCCAAATCTCAAAAGAGTTGAAATGTGTTAATAACCACGGGTGCATTGATGTGACGTGGTTCGAAATGCTTTTTCACGACGTTGCAATTCCCATTAAAAAATAATAATAATAATAATAATAAAAGCGATAAAAAGTTAAAATTTGCACATAGGTTCAACATGTATTTAAATCAGATAAATAAGCCGAATATGACTGTTGAGCGACCGTGCTAGAACCACGGAACTCGGGAATGCCTAACACCTTCTCCCGGGTTAACAGAATTCCTTCTCCGGATTTCTGGTTCACGGACTGTAATACAGAGTCAATTTTTTCCTCGATTCGGGATTCAACCGGTGACTTGGGACACCATAAATCTCCTAAGTGGCGACTCTGAATCGTTAAATAAAATCTCGTTTCGATTGTCCTTTAATTGGAAAAACTCCCTTTCGCCCCTTTGCGGGGTGTAGGTAAAAAGGAGGTGTGACACTTCCAATAACGCGAACGTACGAGGTCCAATTCCTCTCGGTGCTCCCACAAATCAAACAACGCAGAGGGTCGACAACAACACCCCGAGGGGTGAGGTCTGCTTCGATGCGACCGGGGGGAGCGGATCTGATCACAACAACGAGAGCGATCCCTTCAAAAGCGAACTCATACGGTTTATGAGGAAGTGAACGCCCACATGGACTAAATCCTAGTGCACCACCATTGCTGAAAGGACTGGACTCAAAGAAGTACACTCAATTACCATACAAATCGAGCGCGACACCAAAATTAATCCCGAAGCGCTTTAAAATGCCCGACGTGACAAAATATGATGGGACTTCGAACCTTCAGGAGCATATTATCAACTTTACAATGGCAGTGAAGGGGAACGATTTAGCTCCCATGAGATCGAAACAATTTTGCTAAAGAAATCGGAGAGACTCTCACGAGGGGAGCCTTGACGTGGTATTCGTTGTTGCTTGAGCATTCCATAGATTCCTTTGAGATGCTCGCGGATTCTTTCATTAAGGCCCATGCCGGGGCAAGAAAAGTGCACGAATTACACAAGGAAAGTCTGAGTTGCTGCGGGAATTTGTAACTCGGTTCCAAAAGAAAAGGATGTTGCTCCCAACTGTTCCGGATGAATGGGCGGCTGAAAGGAAAGGATGTTGCTCCCGCTTGTTCCGGATGAATGACAACTGAAGCATTCGCCAAGTGTTTAAATCCGAGAAGTTCCGATGTTTCCCGAAAATTGAAGGAGAGCTTGCTCGAGTTCCAAGACATGACTTGGGTGGATGTTTACAATCGGTACGAATCAAAGGTAAGGATTAAGGATGATCAGTCCGGTTTTCCAACGTCGGTTAAAGGTCGGGAGAAGAATAAAGAGAAATCAAAAGACGATTTTGACAGAGATAGACAATCTTCGAGGGACCAATTTTTGCCCTATGAACGGGCCAAATGACGCGACAGAGGTTTCTGGTCGGCAGACAGGTTCGTTACCGGTAGAAAAACTGATCGCGGCTGGAATAACAAATCATTACAAGACAAGGAAACATCAGGTTCTCGAGATCCTTCATACCCCAGACTATCAGAATACAACTTAAACATCAGTGTAATAGAGTTGGTATCGGCTATGAGGATCATTAAAGAAGCACGGTTCCCAAAGTCTATGAGGTCCGATCCCACTTAAAGGGACCCTAATTTGTGGTGTGAATACCACGAGACGAATGGCTAACAGACTGGGGATTGCCAGCATCTGCGTGAAGAGGTGGCGACACTACCGAAAAATGACCATCTCAGGAAATTCTTAAGTGATCGGGCCAAAAACAATTAGAGCCGCAACCGTGATAACACAGAGCCCTCAAAAGTAGGAGAAAACCCCCTGTGCCAGACAATCAACATGATTTTCGGGGGGGGGGGAACAAGATTAACGAGGTTACCTTATCGACCGCAAAAAAGATGAAGGTATTAGTAACCCACAACAAGAGGCTCCGGGAAGTCACTGAAGACGACATCACTTTCACGGAGGAAGATGCAGACGGATTGTTGCTACCGCACAATGACGCATCGGTAATTTCTTTAACTGTATTAGATTTTAAAATAAAATATGTTCTGGTGGACCCAGGGAGTTCAACCAATATTGTATAATGGAGGGTATTGGAACAAGCCAAACTTATCGAAAATATCATTTCGACCACAAAACTCCTCGCCAGGTTCAACCTCGCAAGCGTGACAACCCGATGAGAGATTTTGTTGCCCACAAATGTCGATAAGGTGATGAAGACGACCCTTTTCGAGGTTCTGGATGGTGATATTGGCTACAAAATTATCCTGGAAGAGTGTGGTTGCACGAGATGAAAGTTGTATCATCGACATATCATCAGTTGCCGAAATTCCCAACTCCTGAGGGGATTAATCAAATTAAAGGCGATCAACCGACAACAAGGGAGATGAATGCGATTTCGGTTTCTAGTAGCAAAGGAAAGAAGCATGTGACATAGAAATTACAGGAACCAGCGCCTGCTCCTAGATCAAGTGATGTCAACCAGGGGGAAGAGGCATCAGAATCTTATCAGGTGCCAAGATATTTCCAGGTACCAGAAGAGACGAACGCATCGAAGTCCACAGCGGAAGAGCTTGAGCAAGTCACATTGTTTAAAAAGTTCTTGGAGAGGAGATTCCACTTGGGGACAGTACTGTACCCCGAGCTCAGGTCTAGATTTATTGAATTTCTTAAATTTAATGCCGATTGTTTGCGTGGTCGCATGCGGACAGTATAGGTATCCTGACAGAAGTGGTTCTGCATAAGCTAATTTTAAATCCCAGCATCCCTCCGATAAGACAAAAGAAATGTCCTATTGCTAAGGCCATAAATAAATTCGTTAAAGAAGAGTAACTCGCCTACTTGATATCGGTTCGATCTGAGAGGTAAAGTATCTAGACTGGCTAGCTAACGACGTAGTAGTTCCTAAGAAGAATAATAAACATGTGCGTAGAGTCGTAGACCATAAGGAATTGAATAAGGCATGCCCAAAGGACTCATTTCCACTGCCAAACATCGATGAAATGATTGATGCAATGGCCGGGCACGAGTTAATGAGTTTCTTCGATGCTTATTCCGAGTACAACCAAATTAAGATGAATACAGAGGATCAGGAAAAAACTTCGTTCATAACGAATTTCGGCACATATTGCTATATTATGATGTCCTTCGGGCTAAAGAACGCCGGAGTCACTTATCAGCGACTCGTAAACAAGATGTTTGAAAAACATATAGGTAAAATCATGGAAGTTATATAAATGATCTGCTTGTTAAGTTTTTGAATGCAAGTGGTCATCTTAAGCACTTCGAAGAAACTTTTGATATCCTCTGAAAGCATAACATGGAGCTTAACCCCAAGAAGTGCGCGTTCGGGTCAGCTCCGACTAGTTCCTAGGATTTTCGGTGTCACAAAGGGGGATTGAGGTAAACCCAGATAAAATCAAAGCCATCGAAGACATTCTGGGCCACCTATCAAGTGTAAAAGAGGTTCAAAGGCTCATAGAGAGATTGGCCGCTTTGAGCAAGTTCATTTCCCGGTCATAAAAGAAATGCCACTGTTTATTTGCGCTACTCAAAAAGAAGAAGAACTTCGAATAGACCTCGGAATGTCAACAAGCTTTGAGGGATTTGAAAAGGTACTTGTCAAGCCCTCAGCTACTATCAAAACCGGAGGAAGGTGAAAAATTATTAATCTACTTAGCAGTCTCGGAAGTAGCGGTAAGCGTCATTTTAGTCCATGAGGACGAAGGTACGTAATATCCCATTTATTACATTAGTAAAATTTTAACGGGAACAAAAACTCGCTACCCGCATTTGGAGAAGCTAGCCTTAGATCTCCTAGTCGCCACTTAGAAGCTAAGGCCTTACTTTCAATGTCACCCGATAGTTGTGCTGACCACCTTTCCCCTACGGAATACCCGTTATAAGCCCGAAATCCCGGGTAGGTTAGCCAAATGGGCAATCGAAATGAGTGAATTTGACACAGAATAAAAACCTAGGATTATGATTAAGTCACATATTTTGGCCGACTTTGTAGCCGATTTCAGTCTGGGATTGTTGCATCTGGTGGGAGCACCTATTTTTGCCCCACATGGAAATTACTCCTAAAAATAAACCCAAAATAATTTTAATGGCTTTATGAATTTTGGAGTTTTTCTTTATTTGGTTTTGCATTTAGTTGCATATTTAATATCTTAAAATCATATAAAAACACCAAAAAATGTTCAATGTTGCATTGCATAAGCATTTTAGATCTTAATTGCATTTAGGATTTAATTACATTGTTAAATACATCTTTTAAATAACTAAAAATCAAAAACTGCATTCGTAGGTTAATTAATTAATTAGTTATATTAGTCTATCATTGGGTAAAATAAATAAATAGGCTAGCCACATAAAAAATAAGATTTAAATTAAAATTTGAAGTCTAAAGTGGTTAATTTTGCAAAAGTCCAATAATGAAAGAAAATGAAGAAATTGGCTCCATTTTATTCACTCGAATTGGGCTAGCTGGAGCCCATTTTTGTTAAATCCATCTGCCCCATCTACCCAATTCAAATTTGGCCCATACCCCCTTCATTAAAAAATTCTCATTCCCCTTAACCCTAGAGGGACTCACCCCTCATTCTCTCAAAAGAGCCAGCCGTTCTCACCCTTGAACTCCACCTAACAAAAATCTCCATACCTCATCCACACACAATTGACAACACCAAAACACACACTCACAAAAACAGAGGGGACAAACAAGAAAGGAAAAAAGAAAGCAAAAAAGCTAACTCCAAAATTCCTAAAATGCTAAGAGAAACGGCAGTACCCCTAAGAGATAGGATATCATCTCTTTGGGAAAAAAGGAGAATCAACCAAAAATTCTCATTCATATCCAAAACTTGACTAACCTATCTTTGATCCAAAAATATATACTCACAAATACAAAGAATAACCTCCAGCCTCCACCCCAAGAAAAGGGAACGAACAACAGCTGCAAAAAGAGGAACGAAAAGTAGAACTGCAAAATTATTGAAGGAAAAAGGACGGTCAAATTTCGATTTTGAATTCAAATCCTTTTGATTTTCATTTCAAATTTTAGCTTCTTCTTCTTCTTCTGATTTTAAAACCATGGAATCCGGCGAGTTTGGGAGTTGAGTCGAAAAGGTATGTCAAAGTGAGTTGTTGTCCGAGTTTCGGTCACTGGCTCTAGTTGTAGTTCGAATGTCAGGTCGTTGGTTTTTGCTCGGTTCTGAATGTAAGAGAGAACATTCATTTTTCAACTTTTGGAATGATAACATTAAAGGCAACAATTTAATCATCTTGAGGAATGGACCAAGCTCTAACTGTAGCAGCAATTTACGGCTTTCACTTGGCTTGTTCTAATCATTTTTTTTATTGTCTGATTAGGTTAGTTTCCGACTTCTTTGTATTATGCCTTATTTGAATTATCAAAAAATGTTGAAATCTTGAATGAAGATTGGTTCTGTTGTTCAGTCTCCACTTATGTGATTTTGTTAAGATAAATTACTCATTAGATTTAAATATGCTCATGTTTGACTTGTTTAGTGATTCGTGACCTTAAAGTACATCTTTGGTGTTATTAAATTACTATTAATCTCTTAATTGGATAAATATATTTAATCCTTTAACATTTTTCTCCATTACTGATGTTTGTCAAGGCCATGTACAATATTTTAGTCTTGGGTTCTCAAGTTGGGAACTAACCTATTTCTTGAAAGGTGTTATTATGTTTATGAAAAATGAAAGAACAACGACCCAGCAAGATTGGGATCTAACAATCCCATTTCTATAACGTGATACCTTCACGCAATCCAAAATTAATTTAGGAAACAATTGGTTAAATATCGTAGTTTGCTTAAGGCGCAATTAATAAATCATCGTGGCCATGGCTACAGTTCCCGTAGCATGGTCACGATACGTAAGTCCCAATTCGAGTGTGCGTTTCACGTGACTCGACCACAAATTTAAATAATAATAAAATAAATATGTTGTAGATCATGGATACGGTTCCCGTGACATGATTCGCAATGTGTACAAAAACAAATGATTGCACGACATCGTGACTTGTTCAAATAAATTCTACAAATATTAAAAGTCGTTAGAAAGTAAAAATGCACAATAGGTTTGAATATGTAATTAATCAGATAATTAGGCCAATTATTAATAGTTGAGCGATTGTGCTAAAACCACGGAACCAGGGAATGCCTAACACCTTTTTCTGGGTTAACAAAATTCTATACCCGGTCTTCTGGTTTCGCAGACTTTAAACGGAGTCAAATTTCCTCGATTTGGGATCTAAAATAAATCGGTGACTTGGGACACCAAAAATATTCTAAGTGGCGACTCTGAAAATGAATAAAATAATCCTATTTCGAATAATGTCACTTTAATTAGAAAAACTCTCTATCCCCCTCGGGAAAACGGAGTTGTGACAGCTCTGGCAACTCTGCTGGGGACAAGAACCCAGAATCTCTTGTTTAGGGTTCATAATTTGAGCTTGTAATTTAATTTGTACTTGGCTTTATTGTATATTGAAATTATTGTGTTTGTGAGCCTAATGTGCTAATTGCCGCTCATTTACCGCTTTGATATTATTTGAACTGTACTAAACTATCTTCTTATGCCTCCCTTCTAAGTCTTCTAAAAATATGGTGCACACGTACGCGTGACCCATTTTTCTATTAGAGGTCATACCAAATAGAACGAGGTTAGGTCAGTAACTAGGCCGGGTAGACTTTTGTGCTCCCAGTACGTTGCCTCCACCTCGGCTCAAGCTGTCTGCTTGGGTAAGCCATGTCTAGAACACACCCCAGATTTAAACCTAGAATAACATAGCCTCATGTCGAATCTCTAGTAGGAACGTTTGTTTGCATCACGTGCATTTGACTTTGGGGACTCAACACAAGGGTTGGGACCATCTAGGACATGTGTACCAGAAATGAAAGACCATCCCGATGCATCTTACGTGCTATTTGTGCATTTATTTGCTTCGGCTTGTATGTTGATCGGCTAGGGAAAGAAAATCAAGAAAAGAACCAAGCCCGATTCTGTAAACCCTAGTATTTGGAAAATGTCCTGAAACTGTGCCAAAAAATTTCAAAAAAAGAAAAATGATGAACATTGAAAAAAAAGAGTCATTTCAAGTTGAATCAATATCATGTTTTTCCGGTTATGTCAAAACTGACCGAACTACGCGGGTCTAATTCTCACAGGATGTGAAATACGTAGGCAAACCTCATCGTTTCCGGCCCCAATTTTTTAAAAAATCAAAAATATTTTCCCTTTCCTTAATCCTTCTTAGAATTCGTTCCTTAGAAAATCCAAAAACAAAATTTATTAAAATCCAAAAAAAATATTTTCCTTCAATTCCTTCTTTAGAAGCATTTCTTTTAGAAAATTAAAAAAATATATTTTTAAACTCAAAAAAATAGTTTCCTTTTTTCTGAATTCTTTCACACGGAAAAAAGAAATAAAAATAAAAATCAATCAAAAATCAAAATCCAAAATGCGAGTTTCCTTTATTTTGAAGTATTTTTCCAAAAATCCAAAAATCATAAAAGAAATAATCCAAAAAAAATATATTCTTTCCCTTCTTCAAAAGTCTTTCTTTCGTAAATGTCATAAAAATTTCGAAAAAAAATTGAAGTCAAAAAATATTTTCGTTTTTCTTTAGAAGTACTTTTGTAAATTAAAAAAGAAGAAGAGAAATTGAAAATATTTTCTTAAAAGTCCCTCTTTCGAAAATTAAGAGGCAACATCCAACATCCAAAATATTTTCTTTCTTATTTAGAAAAAGAGAAAACAAATAAAAATTCAAACAAAAATATTTTCTTTTTACTTTTGAAATTCCCAAAGTTCAAATAAAAAGAAAAGGAATTTTTAGAAGTCTTTCTTTCAAAAAATAAAAAAATACAAATGAAAATCCAAAATTCAAAATATTTTCCTTGTTAGAAGCTTTTGAGGTATGATTTACCTATTTAAAAATGTTGAATAAATTAAAAAAAGAGGGTTAGTTAATTCATTTACCTTGTTCTTAGTATTCCTGAATTATGCAAGATCTGATTCATACGACGTCATGATACGTAGGCAATCTCCATCAGATTCGATCATAGCCATAAAATAAATTAAGTAAAAAATAAATTGGAAAAAAAGAGAAAATTTTGAGTGAAAAAGAAAAGAAAAGAGTGACAAAAAAAAGAGCGAAAAATAAAATAAAATAAAAGAGTGACAAAAACAAAAAGAGAGTGCCAAAATAAAGAGCGACAGAGACAAAATGAGAAAATCAAGAGTGATTAAAATGAGGCAGAAATGAAGGGAAAAAAGGTTACAAAGTGAAAAGGGTTAGTTAAGGCTGGTATGAAACATGCAACCAATCAAACATATGGTAGAAACGTTTAACTGTTTAGGTGAATTGCATCCCAACGTGCGATTTCATATCTGTTAAGCATCTTAAAACTAACAAGGTTGTTGGGTGTGCAAATTAGCCAGGTTTTGTTCAGGTGGTTGGTTTTATTGGTAATCTGGCTTTCCATCCTTACTTCACAAGATCCAAAGGCAAGGTTCCTATGGCCTCGGTCTCACCACACTATTATCCCTTTCACCACACTGATGCTATATGTGAATACTATTCTGGAGCAGTGGGACACAGTATGGAGGACTGTTGGACCCTTAAAAGGGCATTTGAAGACTTGATTGAAGCTGAAAGAATCGTTCGTCGGGACGAAGAGGCTCTTGATGTGACGAACAATCCGTTGCCTGCTCACAACGCTGGTCCAATAGTCGGAAAGATTTGTGAAAATAAGGAATTTGATCCGGCACTGAAGGCTATCACAGCCATCGCCAAGATAGAAGAAAAGCCAAAAAAACTCACGCCTGAAAGTTCGCTATCAGACGGGAGTCTCGGTAACCAGTCTTGCTATCCATTCTGCGTCTGGATTATCTCAGGCTGTGATCTGGATATTTTACTTTATTGTCTTACTTTCCGATGTAAACCCTACTATTTTTAAAATTCAAAAAAAATCAAAAAATAAAATCAAATGAAATTAATATTTCATTGCCCAGGAATGTCTCTTTTATTATTGTCACTTTTCTTATTTTCTTTTTAGTTCTGTTAAATGCAGATTTCAATAATATGACATGCTTGCGGACTTCATGCCCAGATCCTAACAAGCTGTCAGACCTCGAAATAATGAATCAAGAATCAGAATGCAATAAAAATAGGTTTAAGGAAATAAAACAAAGAATCGGAACAACTAACGGAAAATTGGCTCCAAAATGGAAAGATCCATGAATGGTAACGAGAGTACTGCCAAAAAGAGTGTTGTACCTGGGAAACATCGAGGGAAATGTCCCTGTAACAACTGTTAATGTAAATTCAGCCAAAAGGTACTATGTTTGATCCTTCATATAGTATTAATATTCTCCGGTTGGGATGACGAAGGCTTTCATTCTCGCTACCCAAACACCATTAATCCTTTTGTAAACCATTTGAGCCAGTTACTCTTCTTTGATTATCCTCTTTGGATCCTGAAAGTTTTATTAAAAAAAATTAAAAATAAAATGAAAAATGAAAAAAAAATGAAAAAGAAAGATACAAATAAAAGTGGAGAAGAAAAGACAAAGAAAATGAAATGAAAAAAAAGGAAAAAGAAAGAGAAAACAAACCAAAATAGAAAAACAAAAGAAAATAAAAAACAAAGTTCCTGAACTACGTTCGATTTGATTCCGAAAAGATACGTAGGCATCCTCTCTCTGGGGTTCAGTCACACCAAAACAAAAATTCAAATGCCCCCAAAAGTTTAAACTGGGGCAGATATTATAATGGTTCGGCGATGGTCTAGCCTGAAAGGTTCCAAAGACGTAGTTCCATCCAAATGCTTTTTACCCCAAAATCCTATTCAAGTCCTGCCGATCAATCGGCAAAGAGGTTCAAAATGAGAAGATACAATTACTTGGGTCTGATGCAACCAAATAAGAGAAATAAAATGAGAGAGTCTTATTAGTGAAAACCCTCACGGGCACCGTAAGGCGATGGTAAGCAGGGAAATAAAAAATGAGAGAGTCTTGTTAGTGAAAACTCGCAAGATTACTATAAGGCGATGGTGAGAAGAGAAATGAGAGAGGTCAGTTGGCAAAAACCCGCAAAGGGCGCCCTTAATGGAAAAGAGGATCCTCACAACCATCGGCATCGATAGAGTCCTAGTAAATTTCCTCGAATTTTGAGGCAAAAGTTGTGATGAATTTTTGAGAGTGAGACGGTTTACACAGATCAGGAATCCAGTCCAAAAGGCATGTGATGTTCATTGAAGTTCGCATGTACTCCAGATAAATCCTTCTTTCCTTTGCCCAAAAGGGATACCTCTTGTCTAAATTCATTGTCCATTCCATTATTTATTTTTCTTTGAATCCCTTTCGGTCTAACTCTATTCTGAAACTAAAACAAAAAAAAAAGATGGAAAGATTAATTTACTGGGCTTTTGTTTGACACGATCCAATGTTCAAGAAGAGCCTCGGCAGGTGCATCAAGTCGACCTCGACTGGCCATGGTGATAACTATGGATTTTAGCCTATCTTATGCTCTCTTTTGCTTAGATTTTGGATAAAAAATGTATAAAAATATTCCCGAAAACTGACTTAATGTGCTTGTCTGCAGGGTTTGGTCAATATAAGGCAACCGCGTAAGGTCCACTGCTGAAGCGACCACAATTACATGATCCGCGAAGTGAGATTCATAGAAGATGTTTTGGATACAACAGAGATCGCTGACCGCAATGATAAAGCGCAGACGCGAAATACCTTACGCGGCCGCGGTGGTATTTTCGCTGAGAGCATTGATTGAAGTTCAGAGACTCTGCAAGTTGAGCTTAACTGAGGAGCATGGTTCGCGTCCAAATTATGTGGCCGCGGTTGATGCTAACGCGGAGGTAATGACTTTTACGATGTCTGTAAAACCAAGTCCAAACCAAGCACAAAATTGAAAAAATGCGGTTCGCGTTTGTTTTTGCGCGGCCGCGAAAGTTCATGCACTGAGGCGTCCAATATTTCGCTGACAGCGGAACCTCCGTAGGGATATATTTGTCCAGTAATTTTAGTTGTGTATAAATAGATATTTTTCACATTTTTAGGGTATCTTTTGTATCAGTGAGCTCGTGAACAACCGTATTTTACCATTTAGATTAGCTTTAGCTTATATTCTTAGATTTTGTTCTTGTAATCACCTTTTATGGTTTATTTTTCATCTCCATCTTTGATTTCTACCTTGATTATGAGTAGCTAAACCCATTAGCTAAGGTTGAAACCCAACCCTAGTGTGGGTATTTAATGGGTCTTGAATTTTATGGCTTAATTGTTTATGGGTTAGTGATATTTAGCTCGATTCTTGCTTTAATTGTAGAATTGGTGGTTGCAATCACTAATTCGTGCCTTTATGACTTAGACTCTTCTTGAGAAAGAGAGACTAAGTTTAGAAAAATTAGGCTAATAAGGAATTGGGGTGTATTCAAGAGATTGATAACCCCAATTAAAGGGTTAAACCTAGAGATAGTAATACCCGACTTGAGCCAATCCAAGCATGAAATGTAGAATAGAAGCAAATCCAAGCATGAATAGAAGTGCAATTAAAAGCAACACACATAGCTAGATTAGATAGAAACCCAATTCCCAACCAATATTAACTCCTTGTGGATATCGATCCCGACCTTTCGGGTAAAAGCTGCATCGACCACTCCTCGCCATTATATAGTGATGCAGGGTTGGAGCTGATCACTTTTTGGCACTGTTGCCGGGGAGTTAAATGGTTTTGGCTATCTATTTGACTAGTTATGTGTCTTGTTTTTATTTCCTTCTATTTTACTAACTTGTGTGAGTTAATCGATTCAAGTACAAAATGGCAAATAATGATCCTCTCGGAAATGTTCTCCCGGGGGAGGAGATAGATGATAATGATGAAGATGAGTTGCCTCTAGTACCTCAAGCTCAAAGAAGAGGCCACCAGGCCAATACAAAAATTCCAGACCCTCCCCCAGCTCCTCCGTGAGCAGCTCCTCGGGTGCTTCCGAATAAAGGTTACACAAGTGCAATTGTCCCACCCCGGATCCGCGTGGGCAATTTCCAGATTACAAATATCATGTTGACTTTATTAGAGCAAAGAAAGTACTTCACAGGCGCTCTCCATCATAATGCATATAAACATCTAAAGGGCTTTGTGGATACTTGCTGGGGAAGCAAACAGACAAATGTGTCGGAGGATGCATTGAGACTGAGATTGTTCCCTTTTTCACTTAGAGAGAAAGCTTTGGACTGGCTCGAAAGACTCCCCAAACCATTCTATTACCACGTGAGATGAGTTGGCTGACAAGTTTATAGCCAAGTTTTTCTCACTGGTACATATGACTACATTAAAGGATGAGATATTAGCTTTTAAATAGGAGCCAAATGAACCCCTTCATGAAATTTGGGATAGATATAGAACTATGGTCAAGGAATGCCCTAACAATGATATGACTGAAGCAATAATCCAACAGACATTTTATCGGGTTATAAACACGACCAATTAATGTGGGGTAAACCAGCTAGCAGGGGGTAATTTTATGAAGCTGCCTTATGCCGAGGCCTGTGACATTCTTGATGAGATGTCTGACACTTCCTCAGCCTGGCAGAGTCGGGCAAATGTTCCTCAGGGGGATCCTCATGTCATAAATCTTCACAAGGAACTTCAAGACCATAGACAAGCCATATCTAAGTTGGCAACAACCATGAACCAGTTAGCCAAAGCACAACTTCAGCAGATTCAGGGACCAAATCAAGTAAACACAATAGAAGGGGTTAATCTATTGGTAAACAAGATGAGACATCGTGGTCAACAAATGCAAAGCAATCAAGATCAATATGAGCAAGGTATTAGTGGTTACAACCAAGATGATGGGTATGATGAGCAAAGTGAAGAGGTTCAGTATGTGAACAATTACCAAGGACAATGGGGCAATGCTCTGAATCAACAATAACAATGGAGATCACAAGGAAATTAGGGAAATCAAAATCAACAAAGAAATTGGAACAATGCAAACAACAACAACCAAATAACTGGGGGAACAACAACCAATATTGGGGCAACCAAGGTAACCAGGGCAACTGGGGTGGAAACAACCACCAAAGGGGGTGGAATAACGATAATCAAGGTAATTAGGGTCCGGGCTTTCAAAGGCCTCCAATGTTTTAACAACCAAACAACCTTCCTTTATTTCCGTACCAAGGTTCTAGCTCGTCCAACAATGAGATGGGATGGATTGAGTCAATGTTTGAGCAAATGATGAAGAAAAACGCTAACTCCAATACCTAATTGGCATCCCATAATACTTTAATCCGCAACCTGGAGGTCTAACTTGGCCAGATTTTGCAAGCTTTGAACACTCACCCTAAGGGGACACTACCTAGTGGCACAGTAGTAAACCTGAAGGGTGGAAACAATACCGTCCATGCAATGACGGTGACCACAAGGAGCGGTAGAGGTGGTGAATCAAGTATCTCCAGGCAAAGGGAAGTTGTGAGTGATGATGTTGAAGTACAAATTGACGATGATCCAACAGTTGATGAGCAAGTTAGTGTAGAGAATTTGAATGGTGAGTGACAATTGATATTCATGAAAATGAGGAGGAGACTCAAAATGACGTGAACCCGTCTAGGGAACACATGATAGACATACCGGAAACAGTAATGCCTAAAGCCAAGGCTCATTTTCCAAGGCCTCCTCCACCTTACCCTCAAAGACTTGCAAAGCAAAAGAATGAAAACCAATTCAAGAACTTTATTGAGATGCTGAAAAGTTTGTCGATCAATGTGCCCTTGGTGGAAGCTCTTGAGCAAATATCGGGATATGCCAAGTTTATGAAAGACTTGGTAACTAAAAAGAGATATATGGATTGTGAGACTATCAAAATGACTCATCAAGTGAGTGCCATTGTGCACTCGATGGCTTCAAAGCTTGAAGATCCCCGCGTATTTACCATTCTATGTACCATTGGGAGTGCGGATTTTGCAAAGGCCTTGTGTGATTTGGGAGCAAGTATAAATTTGTAGCCTTAATCTGTATTCAAAACTTTGGGTATTGTTCAACCGAGAGCTACTTCAATGAGATTGTAAATGGCAGATCGAACAATGAAGAGGCCGCTTGGTATTATTGATGATGTTCTTGTCCGGGTTGACAAGTTTATTTTGCCTGCAGATTTTGTGATTCTCGACTGCGAAGTTGACTATGAGGTGCCGATAATATTGGGAAGGCCTTTCCTAGCAACATGGAAGGCATTGGTTGATGTGGAAGCAGGGGAGCTCACCTTCTGGGTGGGTGACGAAAAAGTTATCTTCCACGTTTGCAAATCAATGAGGCAGCCAAATAGTACTGAGGTTAGCTCTTTTGTGGATCTTGTGACGGAGGTGATAGTTGATGATACGAGTGCCATAATTAATGTGGAGGATCCTTTAGAAGTTGTATTATTGAATCATGATATGACTGAGGATGAAGGCGTAGTTGAATGTGTTAATGCTTTACGAGGAATGGGTTCATATACATATGAGCCCCGTAAACTTTCCTTGGATCTTGAGAATAGAAAGACTCCACCAACAAAGCCCTCAATCGAGGAACCTCCCATATTGGAGTTGAAGCCTTTGCTTTCACACCTCAGGTATGAATTCTTGAGCTCTTGTTCAACTTTACCTGTTATTCTTTCTTCGTGCTTAACTAACGTGCAGGTAGATGCCACCCTTGAGGTGCTCTAAAGAATGAAGAAGGAAATTGGATGGACTCTAGCTGATATTCGGGGTATAAGCCTCGCCTTTTGCATGCACAAGAATATACTTGAGGATGATGCCAAACCCTCCGTGGAACATCAAAGGAGGTTGAACGAGGCTATGCAAGAGGCCATCAAGAAGGAAGTTATCAAGTGGCTAGATGTAGGGGTTGTGTACCATATTTCGGATAGTTCATGGACTTCACCGGTACAATGTGTGCCGAAGAAGGGGGTATGATTGTGGTCACTAATGAGCAAAATGAGTTGATCCCCACTAGGACTGTCACCGGATGGAGGGTATGTATGAATTATTGAAAGTTGAAAAAAGTGACCCGAAAAGATCATTTTCCATTGCCCTTTCTTGACCAAATATTGGATAGACTTGTCGGGCATTCCTACTATAGCTTTTTGGATGGGTACTCAGGTTACAACCAGATTTTGATTGCACCAGCGGACCAAGAGAAAACCACCTTCACATGTCCACATGGCACCTTTGCATTCTCATGGATGCCATTTGGTTTGTGTAATGCACCGACTACATTTCAGTGGTGTATGATGGCTATATTTACGGACATGGTGGAAGACTTCTGGGAAGTGTTCATGGATGATTTTAGTTTTTTGGGTGACTCTTTTGAAGAATGTTTGGGTAATCTTGACAAAGTGTTGGCTCGATGTGAAGAGACCAACCTAGTTCTTAATAGGAAAAGTGCAACTTTATGGTCAAGCAGGGCATTGTCCTCGGCCATAAGATCTCAAAGAACGGTATCGAAGTGGACAAAGCAAAGATTGAAGTGATTTCAAAACTCCCTCCTCCTATTTCCATAAAAGCAGTGAGGAGCTTTCTTGGGCATGTGGGGTTCTACCAAAGGTTCATCACAGACTTCTCAAATGTGTAAATCCCTTGTGCAAGTTATTGGAAAAGGATGCAAAGTTTGTGTTTAATGATGATTGCATGAAAGCTTTTGAGATTCTCAAGTATAGATTGACTACCACTACCATCATCACCGCACCCAATTGGAGCGTTCCATTTGAGCTCATGTGTGATGCTAGTGACGTTGCGGTAAGAGCGGTTTTGGGGCAAAGGATCACCAAAATGTTTTATCCGGTCTATTATGCAAGCAAAACGATGAATGTGCCCAAGTCAATTATACTGTGACCGAAAAAGAGTTATTAGCCATTGTCTTTGCCATGGAAAATTTCAGGCCATATCTCATGGGTACCAAAGTGATTGTGCACACCAATCACGCGACACTCCGTTATTTGATAACAAAGAAGGACTCTAAGGATAGGTTGATGAGATGGGTTATTTTGCTTCAAGAGTTTGACCTTGAGATTATTGATCGGAAAGGGTGTGAAAATCAAGTGGCGGACCACTTGTCCCGCTTGGAGGAGGAGGGGAGGCCCCATGATTAGGGGTGTGCATTCGAATCGGTTTATCGATAAATCGAATCAATTATTTGTTATCAGTTTATCGATATCGGTTTATCGATTTCGAAATTTTCCTTATCGAGTTATCGATTTCGATTTCGATTTTGTCCTTTTCGGTTATCGGTTTATCGATAAACCGATAAGATACTAAAAAGAATTTTTTATTTTTTTTACCCTTATTCTATAATACCCTTTCCTTTACCCTAAGTCCCTAACCATATTATTTTCTCTACCACAGTTAAGGAATCATCATATTTAAAGCTCAAGGGAATGAAGTTCAAATTAATGGAAAACAGAATTAGCCGTGATGATGTATTTTGTTTTGTTTTTATATACCGTTGGAGTGTTCGTGGCATACATTTGATCCCTTACTTTAGTTTCGTTGCATGTGCTTGTTGACATAATTTTTATGTCATAAACGGTGTTCGTCTTATTTTAGCTTCTTTTTGTCCATATTAGTTAGGTGTGTTTATAGCGATATACTTTCCGTGGAATCCTGCAAATTTTCTTATCGGTGTAATCAATAAGCCCCAAATATCAATAAATCGAAATCGTAAAAATCAAAACCTTATTGAAACTATAACGATAAACATATGTACAAATCGATAATCGATAAGTAGTTATCGATAAGGGTCAAAATCGAATCGATAAATCGAATGCACACCCCTACCCATGATGGCCTCGAAATTAATAGTTCATTTCCAGATGAACAACTCCTCTCCGTTTCTTTGATAGTATACCTTGGTTTGCCGATGTGGCTAATTTTCTTGTGACCGGCATTATCCCGAGTGAGCTCTCTTCTAACCAAAGGAAGAAGCTTAAACGGGACATCTTGGATTATTACTGGGACGAGCCTTATCTTTTCAAGATTTGTATTGATAGTGTGATCCGGAGATGTGTTTCGAAAGAGGAGCAAATGAGTATTCTTGATGCTTGCCATTCCTTGCCCTACGATGGTCATCATGGTGGGGTGAAAACTGCTTCAAAGGTTCTTAGCTGTGGATTTTATAGGCCTAACCTGTATAAAGATGATGGTGAGCTTGTTAAGATATGTGATGAGTGTCAGAGAGCTGGTGAAATTTCCAAGAAGGATGAAATGCCTCTCACTACTATTCTTGAGGTTGACATTTTTGACATGTGGGGCATAGAATTCATGGAGCCTTTTGTGAGTTCGTGTGGCAACACTTACATTCTGGTGGATGTTGATTATGTTTCCAAGTGCGTTGAGGCCGTGTCTTTGCCCAACAACGAAGCCCGGAGTGTGGTGGCATTTCTCAAGAAAAATATCTTCACACGATTTGGCACTCCTCGGGCAATCATCAGTGATGGGGGTTCTCATTTCCGCAATTAGGCATTTAACACTTTACTTGCAAAGTATGGTTTCAATCACAAGGTATCAACCCCTTATCATTCTCAGGCTAGTGGACAAGTTGAGGTCTCCAATAGGGAAACAAAGAGCATATTGTCAAAAACTATCAATGCAAATAAGACTGATTGGTCAAGGAAACGGGATGATGCTTTGTGGGCATACAGGACTACTTACAAGACTCCAATTAGTATGTCTCCGTACCGGTTGGTATTTGGGAAATCATTCCATCTTCCGATTGAGTTAGAGCATAATGCCATATAGGCCTTGAGAGGGATATTGCAACAAATCTCCAGGTAGAGCAACTCAATGAACTAGATGAGTTCCGGTTTAATGCCTATTCTAGCTTGTACTTGTATAAGGACAAGATGAATTACTTACATGATAAGTATGCCTGGAACAAGGAATTCAAAGAAGGTGACTTGGTTCTTTTATTCAACTCTCGGTTATGACTGTTTTCGGGAAAGCTCAAGTCAAAATGGAGTGGCCCTTTTGAAGTGGTACATATAACTCCATTTGGTGCTCTTGATTTGAAGAATAAAAATGGTGAAGTTATCAGAGTTAATGGGCACCGAGTCAAACACTATCTGGAAAAAATTGATGATAACCATGTGGTGGCCTTGATCAATTTTAAATGATGATGGTAACATACATCGTGCCGCGACGTTAAATCAGGCGCTTCTTAGGAGGCAACCATGTGTTTTTATTTCCTTTTGATTTTCTTCTTAGTGTAGGCTTTGTTTTGGACTAATTGGTTGTGAGATTTGTGTAGGAATTATTGATGCAGTGCAGGATTAATACTAGAAAAATTTGGCTAAGTGTGTAATTAGACAGCTGACCACACTCAAAATTCCGTGGTCAGCGGAAGCTTTTTCGCGGGGGCGTGATTCTGTAGCGGATGCGGACTTGAAAAGTCCAAAATGTAACCTCTCTAAAGTTTCGACCGTGTCCGCGGTGGAATTTTCGCCGTTAGCATACTTGTTCCGTAGCCGCGCTAGCTTTTCTGCTCTCAGCGGTGTTATTGAATCTGCAGCTCTTCAGAACAGCCAAAAGCGCGAACCGCGGTGGAATTCCGCGGCCGCGCCAGGTAAGTCGGTATGGGCCCTCCTCCTTTTAAACTTTTCACGCCCTCAACTCTCAAAACCCCTTTATATTGTTCATCTTCCTCTGATCTAAGCCCAAATTTCATAGCACTAATCAGAAGTTAGTTTCCACCACACATCAAACAACTGGTATGCTCAAATCATCGCATTGCTTTTATATTTTTACTTTTCTTTTCTCTTAGTTTTAATTTCTTCTTTTTAATTAGGGGTTGATTACTTCCCATAAGCTAAACCTAGATGCAAAAACATTCATGTGGGTACTTGTTGTGCATGCCTAATAAGGGATAGGGTTATTCATTTTACCACCTAATTGCCTAAGTTGTATGCTAGTGAAAACCCTAGGTTGCCCGTTTCTTTTTGAATTCCGTGGCCATGGCCTTAATTCCCCGGTCAGCGTTCATATGAAGTGTTGAGTTAAAAATGGTTGGCATTTTCACTGTCAGTGGTGGCATTTCCGCGTTCAGCGGCTTTCTTTATGCGACGACACTTCTTTTTTCGCGGACTGCGAATTTAAGGTTTAGAGAATTGATAAGTTGGGTCCGCGACCACATTCGTTTTTACGCGGGCAGTGGTGTTGCTTTCGCGACTGCGCCCAAAATTCTGCTATCAGAGGTGATCAAGCTTTAGAGACTGGGTAGTTTGAACCCTAGTCTTTCACGGCCGTGATCCAATTTTTGTGGGCAGTGGTAGCCAGTCCGCATTCACATACCTTTTTCTGCTGACATCGGTTCACTCTGCTGTAAATATTGTAATCATTTATCTGCTTCATCTAATAGTCCCTTGAATACCAATACTAATGAGTTTTCACTGATTGTGTATGCAGACAATGGTCAGATCTAGAAGCGGAAAGTGATAAGCCAAAAGGGATGGCAGAATCCTCCCGAGGCAGGGGAAAAGGAGGACAAGGAAAGACCAAGTTACCACTAGCGGTCCAGAAATCTATAGGGAAGATATGTGCAACCATCAAAGCTGCGGACAAAGCCGTATCTTATTCTGAAGGTAGTGAGTATGTCCCTTCCCGAAAGTTTCGGAAGGAGACTCGGTGCCAACCCATGTTCCCACAGACTTTCAAGGGAAATTCTAGTTGCGAGACGTGCTTACACCCTCTGCTTCTTCTAAATCGTTTGATGGCTCAGAGGATAGTAGTGAGGCTTCAACATCAACTTCCTTACCTGCTACAACTTTGGCCTCACCAGCGATCCTATTGATGTTGATCCTTTTGATATTGATGCTGAGATCCCGGATGACGGGAGGGGTGGTGACACCCAGATAAGGGGGTTGGCGAGATCAAGGAACCCTGTGGTATGGAAAGACCGGTTTGTGAGTGAGAAAGCCTACCACAAGTTCCTGGAGTGGTGGCCTCAAAGGTCACTTACAATTGAGAGAATGTTCATTGAGCGAGATCTGCTACCCCACAACCCTAATGTCAAGAGGCACTTCAACGAGAGAGGGGGGTGGAAGTTCTTCACCAGCAACTTACCAGATGCCAATGAACATTTGGTCAAGGAATTTATGAAAATGTCGCCCATATAAAAAAGGGCACGTATTTGACCAAAGTCCGCAACAAGAAGGTTATGTTTGATGGCAAGACTTTAAATGACTATGATGGGTTCAATGACGAGGATGAGTCCCTGTATCTGGAGAAGGTGGCTATGGATGAGATAGCCCGCCTTTGGCTTGCATCGGTGATTGCTATTCCTAGGACTACTCCAGCTTGGCTAACACCTGGGGTCCCGATCTACAGGAACACTCTGAGCTTCGAAGTGAAGGGGTGGTCTACTTTTATGTGCAGCTGGTTAGACCCTACTACGTATGACAGTGATATGTTGGTCTTCCGGGATATTATTGTGGGGGCTATCATGACGGGGTACCCGATCAACATCGGGAATATTATGGCTAAGGTGATTACCAGAGCGGTTGGTAAGGATGAGAGCTCATATCCTTTCCCAAACTTCCTCACCATGTACCTGGAGGATCAGGAAGTAAAAGGAAGGGACTTTGATACCAAAGTGAAACCAAATAGGCCATTTTCATGGTACAACCTTCAGGGTTCGGACAACCCCAAGTCCAAGGTCAAAACAACCACTTCCACTGTCCAGTCTGAAGAGCCAGGGGTGGTGGCTACTGGTTCCGAACCTTCCGCCGGTCTTTCCAAACCATCTACTTCTATTCCTACTTCAGTGCCTTCTTCATCAGCATACCCTCTGACTGCACTGCGGGTTAATCAGACTCTATCTAGCATCAACAACTGGATGCAGGCAGCTAATCAAAGTTTTCTGTCCTATCTAGTGCAGTGGCAACTCAGTCAGCTCCAGCACAACCTCAGGCGCCTGCTTTAGTGGAGGAATCGCTAAAGGAGCTTCTAGACAACCAGGAGCTTATCATGGCCACTTTGGATGCACAGGGAAAAGCAATCAAGGGCCTGGACAAACAAACGAAGAAAATGAAGAAGACTCAAGCCTCAAAGGAGTCAGTAAAGCTGCTGAGGAAGGAGGTTGAGAATATTACATCAGCTGGAGACATCCCACTGGACTTACTCTTGGAGGAGGAAGTTCCAGCAGCTCAGGTAGCATAGGGACTAGAACAGGAGGCTGAGAGAGAACCAGTGAGAAGAGGGGTAATCCCCCAGACTGAGGGTTTGAAGATTGAGCTGGAGGACCCCGAGAGAGGTGACTCAGGCCAGCCACAAGACCCAGCCAATGACCCCATACAGACAGAGGCATCATAGGGAGTTTTCTTTACTCTTTACCCTTCCCCTATTCTATTTTTGCTGATAGCATTGAGGACAATGCTAATTTTATTTGGGGGGTGGGGGGGCTTATTTTGATGATGATTTGGATAATTGGTCTGTAATAACCTTGATACTATTTTTCGTTATTTTCCATTATTTTCATATTTTTTTTTAACTTTTGGTATGTATATAAAGTTACCTTTCCATGTATATATCCATTCCCCTTTTATGTATATTCATCTTAATCCCCTATTGTACATATTCAGTTTACTTTCCGTAGTTTACTTTATAACTTATTTTGAAATTTTTCATAATAGCGTAGCTTCTTATTTCATTTAGTAGTTTCTTTTTCAATTTGTAGCTTCTTACTTTTACACATTTTCGTGATCAATAAGCCTTTGATTTTCTTAATGTCACGGTTCTTTCCAAAGGTGGAATCTGTGTGAACAGGGTGGCTCTTCTCGATGATGGATGACATGATAACCTTCTTAAGGGTTTGAGTCCGCTTTCTTTATATTTTTGTGTAAATAGTAGTAATGAATAAAAGTGTCTCACACAAAGATTCACTTGGGCCTAGAACATTTACCTTTGACCTCATGGTTAGAAATAAGTTGATTTGCAAAAAATGGTGCTAGTTGTGACCTTTAGACTCTTGTGTTGACTAAATAATCATCGAGTGATTTTTCGGAGCCATTTGTGTTGCTCAATCTTAGCTAGGGTTGTTGTGGGCCCTTGACTATGTTCTCTTTAGCAATCCAACAGCTTGTGAGGTGAGGTATTGATTTGCAAGTCCAAGTCCTGTGCCAATAAGTCTAGAACTTGCCCTGAATGTTTGTCTAGGCAAAATTCTAAGTATAGCTCGACTTGAGAAATAATTATAGGCTCTCCTTGATCCAAGTTGAAAATTGAAAGAATCCATAGCCCACTGAATATGATATCCCTAGTCAACCCCGTTGAGCCGAAGCCCTTGTTCTTTCAATAGCATGATGCAAGCCTTTATCTGTTCTGAAATGACCCTCTCTTGGCACCCGATCTTTCATTAGCACAATTGGAAAAAGCATAAGTTTGGGGGGAGAGATTCGGAATGAAAAAGTGATAAAAGGTACAAAATGAAGAAAATGGAAGGCAAAAAGAAAAAGAAAGTGAATAATATAGAAAAATGAAGGGATTCAATGAAAGCAATGATGAAAGGCTTGGAATGATTATAAAGGAGAAAAATGATTGTCATGAACAAGAAAGAGTGATAGTGTGTCTCTATAGTTCCCCTAAGGAAAAAGAAAATGACTCAAAGAGTCAAGAAAGTGTGATTCGAAATGAGAAAATAAAGTGCTTAAGGAAAGATGAAACCTTCATAGTCCGATATATCCTACTGATCGGTTCCAACCCTACACCTCTATATAATGGCAAGGAGTGGTCGATGCAGCTTTTACCCGAAGGGCCGGGATCGATTTCCACAGAAAGTTAATATTGGTTTGGAGTTGGGTTTCTATCTAATCTAGCTATATATGTTGCTCTTAATTGCACTTCTAGTCATGTTTGGAGTTGTTTCTATTCTAATATTAATGCTAAGGATTGCTGAAAAATAAGCTAAGTACAATATTTTTGTAAGGTTTTCTCAAGTGATAAAAAGCACTAGGGAAGTGACTTACACCTAGGCAAGTATCTAATGGGATCTAAAATTTAGGACAAGCTTGTTATACTTGGGGTTGTGATATAACTATTACACATAATTACTCACTCTATACCTCTCGGTAGTTTGAGTGACTTTGCCCTAATTGGCTTTCTCAAGCCCAATTGGGTGTTCAAACAATACAAGTAAAATTGGCTCAAGTCGGGTATTACTATCTCTAGGTTTAACCCTTTAACTGGGGCTATCAAATCTCTTGAATGCACCCCAATTCCTTGTTAGCCTGAATTTCCTAGACTTAGTCCCTCTTTCTCTAGAAGAGTTTAAGTCATAAAGGCATGAATCAGTGTTTGCAACCACCAATTCTACAATTAAAGCATGAAACAAGCTAAATATCACTAACTCATAAACAATTAAGCCCTAAAATAGAAGACCCATTAAATAACTACACTAGATTTGGGTCACAACCCTAGCTAATGGGTTTAGCTACTCATAATAAAGGTAGAAATCAAAGATAGAGATGAAATGTAAGCCATAAAAGTTTACAAGAAGAAAATCTAAGATTAATAGCTAAAGTTACTCTAAAATTACTCAAAATAGCTAAGTACGGCGGTTCACGAGCTCTTCAGTACAAAAGATACCCTAAAAATCTGAAAAAGATCTATTTATACATAGCTGAAATTACTGGACAAAAATGCCCCTACGAAGGTTACGTTGACAACGGAATAATGAGCGCCTCATTGCTTGGACTTTCGCGGTCGCGCAAAACCAAGCGCGGACCGCATTTCTTCTCTTTTGAGCTTGGTCTGGACTTGATTCCGTTGGGAGCGAAAAAGCAACTGCCTCAGCGTTGTCTTCAACCGCAGTCGCGAAATATGTTCGCGGACCGCGCTATTCATTTGAGCTCAAATTTCTAGTCCTCTGATTCTCAATTTCGCCCTCAGCGCAGGTTGGTCCGCAGCCGTGTCGAGTAATTCCACAGCCACGCTATTTCACCGTGGTCAACGGTGTCTGTTGTGCCAAAATTGCCTTCTCTGAACCTCAATTCCGCTGAGAGTATAATTATGGTTGCCTCAGCGGTGGACCTTCCACTGCCGCACTATTTCATCGCTGTCAGCGCTTTTAGTTCAGCTTTGAACTTGTGCAGGTTTAACTCCTTTATGAGTTGGTTTTAACTTTCTTGATTTATTTTGACCAAACCCTGCAAACAAGCACAATAAGTTAGTTTTCGGAAATACTTTTACACATTTTTATCTAAAACCTAAGCAAAAGAGAGTATAAGATAGGTTAGAATCCGTAGTTATCACCTACCTTGAACCAAAAGCCTTCATTACATTCCCGCAAAAGCCTTCTATGATTTCGAGTTGAATGAGCTTACATTAGTGGTGATTCACATAAAGGCAAGCTTATGGTACTTAGAGCCAGACTTGTGACCTTCCTTTGAGAGAGATGAGTGTACCTTTTCCACAATCCTTGTTCTGAGTGCTATAATCTAAAGTGAGTTTCGCTTATGGAAAGTATAGGAGAAATAGTTTGGGTTCCACAATGACCTACGAAGTAGAGCGAGTTTCCTTGATGAGTTAAGTCAACTTTTGATGCTCTTGTGTCGCTCTAGAGCCATGGTGCTAAAACGGTTGTGTGTTGTTGATAATACATTTGTGTTGAGGGTAATTGTTAGTCCCAATTGATGCTTGATGAAGTCACCTTAGAACAACTGAATATTTCCTATCTTTTATCTTGTGGAGGTGAGAATTACTTTGTTTGCTTGAGGACAAGCAAAAGCTTAAGTTTGGGGGAGTTGATAACTATGGATTTTAGCCTATCTTATGCTCTCTTTTGGTTAGGTTTTGGATAAAAAATATGTAAAAGTTTTCCCGAAAACTAACTTAATGTGCTTGTCTGCAGGGTTTGGTCAAAATGAGGCAAGAAGGCCATAATCAAATCATGAAGGAGTTAAATTTGCACAAGTTCAAAACTGAGACTGAAGCGTTGTCCACGATGGAAAAAAGCGGCCGTGTAAGGTCCACCGCTGAAGCAGCCACAAATAAGCGGTCTGGGGAAGTGAGATTCATAGAAGATATTTTGGGTACAACAGAGACCACTGACCGCGATGATAAAGCGCGGCCATGGAATACCTGACGCGGCCGCGGTGGTATTTCTGCTGAGAGCATTGATTGAAGTTCAGAGACTCTGCTACTTGAGCTTGACTGAGGAGTGCGGTCCGCATCAAAATTATGCGGCCGCGGTTGATGCTAACGTGGAGGCGGTGACTTTTACGCTCTCTGCAAAACCAAGTCCAAACCAAGCACAAAATTGAAGAAACACGGTCTGCGCTTGTTTTTGCGCATCCTTGAAAGTCCATGCACTGAGGCGCTGATCGAAGTCTACCCTGCATTACTATTGAGTAGCGAGAGAGGATTGAAGCAGCTTTTACCCGATTTAGGGTCGGGATTAATTTCCACAGAGAGCTAGAAGTTGGAATCGGGTATCTATCTAATTTAGGGTTATGTACGTGTTCCAAATTACACTTCTAAATATTTTTGGGTTTTTGTTTTGCTTCTACTTTTATCAAACTACATTGGTGAATTAAACTAGAATAAGCTAAGAGTAAAATGTTGCGGGTTGCTCAAATGGTTTAAAATGCACTAGGGTAGTGACTTCCGCCTAGGTGGTCAATTAACGGATACATGAGTCTAAGGCATGATTGACATATTTGGGGAGTATGATATAACTGTTGCACGATTTTACCCACTCTACACCACTCGGTAGTTCGAGTGATTTTGCCCAAATTGACTTTCTCAAGACCAATTGGGTATGCAAATTTGCGCAAGCAATCAAGGTTCAAGTCGGGTATTACTCTCTCGAGGTTTAACCCTTTAATTGGAGCTATCAATCTCTTGAGTACGTCCCAATTCCTTATTGGACCAATTTCAGAGACTCAAGCTCTCTTTCTCAAGAAGATCTCAAGTCAACTAAACACAAACTAGTGTTTGCAACCACTAATTCAACAATTAAACATGAAATTAGCCCAAATATCAAACACCCATAGTCAATCTAGCCCTAAAATACAAGACCCATCAATTACCCACACTAGGATTGAGCCACAACCCTAGCTTATGAGTTTAACTACTCATAATTGAAGAAGAAAAGCAAGAAATAGATGAATAACAACTCATATTAATTAATTACTAAGATAAACAATAAGATTCAATATTGAAATGTAGATAAAAGTGCCCAAAATAGCTAAAGACTTCGAACCCACGAGCGCAGCTACAACTAAAAACTATCTGATACCCTAAAAATGGGAAAAGAAGATATTTATACTAAGCTAAAAAATCTGGACAAAAATACCCCTGCAGGGCTAGTGCGGACCTCACAAAATGGTGTGCGGCCGCACTAAGGCTCTGCACTTGAAAGCCCATCTCTCTGAACTCAGGCACGAACCACAGAGAATGGACTGCAGCCACAGAGGCTTCTAGTGCGGTCCGAATGAAATGGAGTGCGAACCGCATTGACTTGAAACTCGAAAGTTGGGAACTCTCTGATCCTTCTTACTGCGGACCGCACTAAATCGAGTGCGGCCGCATTGATCCTAGTGCGGACCACACAAAACCTAGTGCGGCCGCATTGCCATTTTTGCCTGAATGCCACCTCTCTGTACCTCTTTGTGCGGACCGCACAGTATGGTGTCCGGCCGCATTGGGACTGTTTTGCCTAAATTTTGTCTTGTCTTGATACTTGTGCAAGTTTCACTCCTTTTGAGTTGATCTTTGACATCTTGTCACTTTGTTGATCAAACATGCAATCAAGCACATCTTGTGAACCTATTGGGACTATTTTGTACGAATTTCTAATCAAAACATAAGCAAGACGGAGTATAAAATGCATCAAAATTCCTATTTATCAACTCCCCCAAACTTAAGCTTTTGCTTGTCCTCAAGCAAACAAAATAAGACCCACCCCTTAAGAGAACATCCAAGAAAATTTCAGATGTCCTAAAGTAACCTCATCTAGCATCAATTGGGACTAACAATCGCCCTCAATACAAATGAATCATTAACAACTTTTACTCTTTGAAACTCCATAGATTAAGTGAGACACAAGAGCATCAAGAATTGACTCAACACATAAAAGAACTCTTTCTATTACTTTGGTCATTGTGGAACCCAAACTCACACATCCTCAACTCTCCCTCAGCAAACCTCACCTTTAGAATAGTGGCACTCAGAACGAGGTTATTGGAAATTCACTCATCTTTCTCAAGAAAAAGTCACAAGTCCGACTCTAAGTACCATATGCTTGCCCCGTATATGAGTCACCACTAATGTAAGCTTCATTCAACTCAAGATCATATAGGGCTTTTGTGGAGACATTGTGAAGGCTTTTGGTTCAGGGTAGGAGATGTTTGGTTTAAGTAGGTTTCATCTTCCCTTAAGCACTTCTTTTGTTTCATTTGGCACACATTCACTTGACTCTATGAGTCATTTCACTTCTTTCTAATGGGTTAGAGAGACACACTTTCACTCTTTCTTATACATTTCAAACCTTTTCTCTTTTTTTTTCAACTTTCCACACCTCTCATTCATTGCTTTTCTTGAATCCCTTTTTATTCTTTTCACATTAAACATTCTTTTTATCTTTTTGCTTTTCTTTCTTTTTCATTACCTTTCCTTTTCTTCATTTTTGTGCCTTTTTACCACTTCGTTGCAATCCTCATCTCTCCCCCCAAACTTATGTTTTTGCCATGTGCTAAGGGAAAGATCGGGTGCCAAGAGAGGGTATCTTTTAGAATGAGTATAGGCTTGTATTATGGGTCTTTAAGGGAAAAGGTTTAAGGCTCAAAAGGGTTGACTAGGGATCTTATCATTGGTAAATTATGGAAGTGTTAAAGCTATCATTTGGACCAAGGAGATCCTATAATCATGTCTCAAGTCAAAATTCACTTAGGATTTCGGCTCAACAAACATTCACGATAAGTTCTAGACCAATGGCTCGTGACTTGGATTTGCAATACAATTACTCACCACACAAGCTATGGGGTCGCTAAAGACATAGAGTCGGGGGCCCACAACGACCTTAGATAAGATTTGAGCACACACTGGTCCCGAAAAACCACTTGATGATTATCGGTCAACACAAGAGTTTCAAGGTCATGACTTTCACCATCCTAAACACAACAATTTGTTTTTGACCATAAGATCAAAGGCAAATATGCTAGGCCCAAGTGAAGCTTTGATTGAGGCACCCTTAACTACTAACTACTAAAAACAAAAAAGAAAAATGAACTCAAACCCTTAAGAAGGTTGGCACACCATCCATCATTGGAAAAAACCACCCGGTTCACACAAAACTCCACCTTTGGGAAGAACCGTGGCATTAAGAAAATCAAAGGCTTATTGCAAACTTTCAAAACAAGAAGCTACGAATCATAAATAAGAAGCTAAGAAGGAAAAGTTGCGGAAAGTAAAATGAATATATACAAGAGAGGATTTGTCGAATATACAATAGATGGGATGAATATGTACAATGTAGCATAACTTTATATACAGACCCAAAGTAAAATAAAAGTGCGATAAATGTAACAAAATGTTAAAATTATATACAACCCAAAGATGAAAAGATAAAGAAAGCATAAAAAGTATCGAATATATATACAATCATCCGAATGAATCCATAAAGGTAGGGCCTGCCCCCTCAAATGAAAGCTAACATTGTCCCCAATGCCAACTAAACTAAATAAAGCACCAAAAAGAGAAAGGGAAAAAGGATATAGGGACTCCATATGGCATGTCTGTCTGCATGGGCTCCTGAGTGGTCCCTGGGTCCTCACTATGCTCGGGAACCTCATACTGGTTCCCTATGGCCTGCTGCTGTGCTGCTGGGACCTGGGACTGGATAGGCTCCTGAGGTCCATCCTGTGGCTAACTGGAGGAGGCCTCCGGTGGGTCTGCCAACTGATGACTGCATCGTCTGCTCTAGGGATCATCCTCTTCCTCTTGGGAGGCCTCTGAGACTACTCGAGCTGGGGATGAGCTGATGGTACTGGGTCCTGTAGCAATAAGTCCAAAGGCAGATGATCTGCCTTCATTCTATCAACATTAACCCTTAGCGCCTTTACGGAGTCCTTGGAAGCCCGCGTCTTTCTCAACTTCTTGTGCTCCTTAGCAAGCTCCTTGAGAGCCTGCTGTGTGAAGCAACTACATCTGTGAGCACCTTCTGAGTGTAGAGGATTTTCTTTTAGTTGGCTAAAATCTCCTTGAGAGCATCCTCTATGGACTAGGGGACCTGTGGAGGTGGAGGTGCCGACTGAGCCTCTACTGTGGTAGTGAGGGTAGACAACTTGGATGACGCAGTCTGCATCCAGTTGTTGATACTGAGAAGAGCCTAGCTCAGTCGGTGGGTAGTCACTAGATAGGCACAAAAAGAAGGGATCTCCAGGTCTGCTGAGGTGGATGGGCCAGGAGGGATATCAGTAAAGGTGGAGGCAGGCTGAGCAGGAGCCACTACCACAACCGGCTCTTCAGACTAGCCATTTGGAGCAATAGTTGTTCCCTTGAAGTTCTTGCTCTTGGGGTTATCATCCCCCTGCATGCTGTACCAAGAAAATGGGGCCTTCGCTTTGACCTTGATGTCGAATGGCCTCTTTTCAACTTTTAGATCTCGAAATTACATAGTCAAAAAACTGGGGAAATGGTAGTTTCTGTCATGCTCACTGCCCACTATTGTGATTATCCTAGACATAACATTTCCCACATTGATTGGGTACCTCGCCATGATCGAAGCTACCAAAACTGCCCGGTAAAGAGGGAGGGAGTTGTCATGAGTCGTGGGGTCCAACTTGCTATATACAAATGTTTCCCACCCCTTTGCCTCGAAGTTCAAACTACGTCTCAAAATATTGACGCCCGCAGTCAACCAATCGGGGGTGGTACTTGGGATTGCCAGATACTGTGCTAGTCAGGGACGAACTTCCTCGCCCATTTCCATCTTTGCCATAAATAGTGCCTCATCCTCTTCATCAAAGCCAAGGTAGTCATTTATTGTTTTCCCATAAAACAACACCTTCTGATTTCTTACCTTGGTCATTTTTGTGCCCTTTTTGATGTGGCAACATTGGTGTAGAATTCCTTGACCAACTGCTTGTTGGCATCTACACATTCACCCAGAAAGTACTCCCAGTTAATTCTCTCCCTAAACTGCCTCCTCACATTGGGGTTATGAGGCAGTAGATCTCTATCAACAAAACTACGCTCCGGGATTAATTTCCTCACCGACCACCATTCCCTGAATTTGTATTACGCTACCTCCCTAACATACCGGTGTTGCCACACCTCTGATTTCCTATTTCTAGCAATACCCCCCACCTGAGGTTCACCCCCTTCTCCAACTACTTCTTCTCCTCCTACTTCCTCCTCATCACCTACTGTACCATCTCCATATAATGAAGCTTTGGGAGAGATGGAGTATTCATCCCCACCGCCTTCAGCTGAGCCCTCAGATGACCCAGAAGACATATTTACTGACGCTTGGGCAGCGGGGGAAGTGGGAGGAGTGTCTCTTAGTCTGTTTCTCTCCGGCCAGTCACGGATGTATTCTGGGATTGAGTCTGAAGATATATCTCAGGAGGGCTCGTACTCACTCCCAGACATGTCAATGGCCCTATTAGCAGCTTTAATCATCTTCCTCATGCTTTTTATGTTTTGCCAGGCTTGAACAGTCAATCTTACTATTTTCTGTTTCCCTCCCCGGGAGGATTCTCCTCTGCCTGGTTGTTTAGAGCATTTACCTCGTTGTTTCACCATAGTCTACAAACACAATCAAATGAGTTCGTTAGTATCCATAGACAGTTGAAAGCAGTGTTGCAGAATGAGTTGCAGACTATTGCAGAAATCATGCAGTGCGGACTGCACAAAATGGTGTACGACCGCACAAGGGTCAATGCGAACCGCACATAATGGCCATGCAGTCCGCACAGAGGTGGGGTTCAGACTACCCACTATCTATATCCAGGCAGTGTGGACCACACAAAAGGTAGTGTAGTTGCATAGGGACTACTGCGGTCCGCACAAAATGTAGTGCGGCCGCAGTCCCCAAAGTTTAGCTTTTAGGATTTTCATCAATGCGGTCCGCACAAAATGTTACTGCGGACCACACACAAGCATCGTGGACCGCACTGAGTGGCTAGCTATGGCACTAAGTTAGGGTTTATCAGATTTTGATTTTTAAGCCCATTTTTCACCTAATTAGTGTCCCTAAATGTTGCCAAGTGTATTTAACTAACTGAGTCTATTTTAATCAACAGATTAACTACCCTAACCTAATCAATGAAGGAAAATAAAGGAAGAAAAGAATAACAGTCAAATAAAACAAAAAGAAAAATAAAATAACAAAATTAAAGCAATTAAAAAGAAATAAATTTACCAGATGTGAGATGAAAAGATGACAATTAGTTCCGAACAATTAATTACGAGCAAAGGGGTTGATGAACAGTGCTTTAAGGGTTCAGAGAATCAAAGGTTCGAAAAGTTTAAACGCTGGGCCTCAGGTACTATTTATAGAAAAAGTTCTGGGGCCCAGCTTACCTACCCCAGTACGGACCGCACAAAATGGACTGCGGTCCGCACTACACAGCCTTTTCAAGTTTTACATAGGCAACCCACTACGGTTCGTACAAAATGCCATGCGGACGCAGTGGTCCACCGCGGACCGCACAAACTGTATTGCGACCGCGGTGGCAATCTTCAGAGAGTTGGACATTTCCTCCTTCACCAGTGCGGTCCGCACTAAATGTAGTGTGGCCGCGTCACAACTTCAGAGACCTGAACACTTTTTTTCCACTATGTCCTGCAACATAATCCTGTAACATCTCACAACCAATTAGCCTAAAAATCAATCCTACACTACAATGAAAATCAAATAAAAACAAGAAGAAAAACACATGGGTTGCCTCCCAAGAAGCGCTTGATTTAACGTCGTGGCACGACGCAGGTTATCATCATATTATTTGAGATGAAGAAGTGCCACCACGTGGCTGTCATCAATTTTTCCAAGATAATGCTTGACCTAGTGCCCATTAACTCTGAAGACCTCTCAATTTTTGTTTTTCAAATTAAGAGCACCAAAAGGGGTCACCAACACCACTTCAAATGGTCCACTCCATTTTGATTTAAGCTTTCCCGGAAACAGATGTAACCGAGAATTGAACAAGAGAACCAAATCACCTACTTTAAACTCCTTTCCACGAGCATATTTATCATGAAGGTACTTCATCTTATCCTTGTACAAGGACGAACTGGAGTAGGCATGGAATCGGAATTCATCAAGTTCGTTAAGCTACTCCACATGAAGATTGACTACAACATTGCACTCAAGATTTAGCTTGTGCTCTAACTTGACCGGTAAATGGCAACCTTTCCCAAACACCAACCGATACAGAGACATACCAATCAAAGTCTTGTAAGCAGTCCTATAAGCCCATAGAGCGTCATCCAACTTCTTTGACTAATCAGTCCTATTTGCATTGACCGTTTTTGACAATATGCTTTTGATTTCCCTGTTGGAGACTTCAACTTGACCACTTGCTTGAGGATGATAGGGAGTAGAAACTTTGTGATTGGCACCATACTTTGAAAGCAAAGTGTCAAAAGCTCTATTGCAAAAATGAGACCCCCAATCACTTATGATTGCACGCGGAGTACCAAACCTTGTAAAAATGCTTTTCTTGAGAAATGCAACAACACTCCGGGCCTCATTGTTGGGCAAAGCCATGGCTTCAACCAACTTTGAAACATAGTCCACCGCCACAAGAATGTAAGTGTTCCTACAAGAGCTAACAAATGGGCCTATGAAATCAACGGCCCACACATCAAAAATATAAACCTCAAGGATGGTATTGAGAGGCATCTCATCTTTCTTTGAAATTCCACCCGCTCTTTGTCATTTGTCGCATCTCTTCACAAAATCACCCACATCTTTGAACAAAGTTGGCCAATAAAACCCATAACTAAGAACTTTAGAACCCGTCCTCTCCCCGCCATGATGGCCACCATAGGTAGAGGAATAACAAGTCTCCAAGATACTTAATTTCTCTTCCTCCGAGACACACCTTTGGATCACCCCATCTGTGCAAATCTTGAACAAGTACAACTCATCCCAATAGAAATCTAAACTATCCCACTTGAGCTTCTTCATTTGGTTAGAAAAGAGCTCACACGGTACCAGTCACAAGGAAATTATCAACATCGGCAAACCATGGCATATCATTCATCGACACCGAAAGGAGTTGTTCGTCGGGAAATGAATCATTGATCTCTAGGCCATCACGAGGCCTCCCCTCCTCCTCCAAGCGGGATAAGTGGTCTGCCACTTGGTTCTCACTACTCTTCCGGTCCACAATCTCCAAATCAAACTCTTGAAGTAACAAGACCCATCGCATCAGTCTAGCTTTGGAATCCTTCTTCGTCATCAAGTACCGGAGTGCGGCATGATCGGTATGAATAATAACCTTAGCACCCATAAGATACGGCTGGAATTTTTCCATTGCGAACACAATAGACAAAAGTTCTTTCTCGGTCACCGTGTAGTTTATTTGAGCATTATTAATTGTTTTGCTCGCATAGTACACCGGATGAAATATTTTGTTCACTCTTTGACCCAAAACTGCCCCAACCGCAACATTGCTCGCATCACACATGAGCTCAAAGGGTAAGCCCCAATTAGGCGAGGTAATGATAGGAGTTGTGGTCAACTTATGCTTGAGAAGTTCAAAGGCTTGCATATATTTTTCATCAAATACGAACTTAGCATCTTTTTCCAACAACTTGCACAAGGGATTCACTACCTTCAAAAAGTCTTTGATAAATCTCCGGTAGAACCCCGCATGCCCAAGAAAACTTCGAACTCCCTTGACAGATGTAGGGAGAGGGAGCCTTGAAATCACTTCGATATTTGCTTTATCCACCTCAATGCCATGTTTTGAAATTTTATGCCCAAGAACAATTCCTTCTTCCACCATAAAGTTACATTTCTTCCAATTGAGAACAAGATTGATTTCTTCACAATGGGCCAAAACTCTATCAAGATTCTTCAAGCACTCATCAAATGAATCCCCCACAACACTAAAGTCGTCCATGAACACCTCCAAAATGTCTTCCACCATATCAGTGAAAATGGCCATCATACACCGCTGAAATATAGCCGGTGCATTACACAACCCAAAAGGCATCCTAGAGAAGGCAAAAGTGTCATATGGACAAGTGAATGTGGTCTTCTCCTGATCTTTCGAAGCAATCAAGATTTGGTTGTACCCAGAATACCCATCCAAGAAACAGTAGAAGGCACGCCCAGCAAGTCGATCTAACATCTGATCAAGAAAAGGCAAAGGAAAGTGATCCTTGTGGGTCACTTTGTTCAACTTGCGGTAATCCATGCATACCCTCTAACCGGTGACGGTTCTGGTAGGAATCAACTCATTTTATGAATTTACAACCACGGTCATACCACCTTTCTTCGATATACATTGCACCGGTGAAGTCCAAGAGCTATCAGAGATGGGGTACACAACCCCGACATCCAACCATTTGATCACCTTCTTTTTCACAACTTCTTGCATTGCCTCGTTCAACCTCCTTTGATGCTCCAAAGAAGGCTTTGCATCATATTCCAGAATAATCTTGTGCATATAGAATGTGGGGATTATCCCCCGAATATCAGCTAAAGTCCATCCAATTGCCTTTTTCCGCTTTTGAAGCACCGCCAATATGGCATCAACCTACAGGTTAGTAAGATAAGAAGAAATAATAACTGGCAAAGTAGAATTTGAGCCTAAGAACTCATACCTGATGTGTGGAGGCAGTGGTTTCAACTCCAACACCGAAGGCTCCTTAATTAAAGGTTTTGTTGGTGGAGTCTTTCTATTCTCGAGGTCCAAAGTTAATTTCCTAGGCTCATAAGAATAATAGCCTATTCCATGTAAAGCATTCACGCACTCCACCCGGCTTGCATCTTCATTGACATCAAGATTCAATAGTACGACCTCCAATGGGTCCTCCACATTGATCATTGCACTGGTGTCATTAATTATCATTGTTGTGACGAGGCCAACAAAAGAGCACACATCGGTACTGTTGGGCTGCTTCATTGATTTGCACACATGAAAGACCACCTTTTCATCACCCACCCGGAAGGTGAGTTCCCCTGCTTCCACATCAACCAATACCTTCCCCGTAGCTAGGAAAGGTCTTCCTAATATGATAGGAACTTCATAGTCCACCTCGCAGTCCAAGATCACAAAGTCAGCCGGCAAGATAAATTTGTACACCCGGACAAGCATATCATCAATAATACCCAATGGTCTCTTCATTGTTCTATCTGCCATTTGTAATCTCATAGAAGTCGGTCTCGGCTGCCCGATACCTAAAGTCTTGAAAATGGAATAGCGCATAAAATTGATACTAGCCCCCAAATCATATAGAGCTTTAGCAAAATCCACACTTCCAATGGAGCAAGGAATGGTGAAAGCACCGGGATCTTCAAGCTTTCGGGCCATTGAATGCACTATAGCACTAACTTGGTGAGTCATCTTTATAGTTTCACAATCCATAGAACACTTCTTTGTGACCAAGTCTTTCATGAATTTTGCATAGCCCGGCATTTGTTCAAGAGCCTCCACCAAAGGCACATTAATGGACAACCTCTTCATCATGTCAATGAACTTTTTAAACTGATTCTCACTTTTCTGCTTCGCGATCCTTTGAGGATAAGGTGGAGATGGCCTTGGTAAAGGAGCCTTGCCTTTTGTCACAACCGGCTCCGGCATGTCTATTATGTGTTCCCTAAACGGGTTTACATCATTTTGAGTTTCCAACTCGACATCTTGAATATCAATCCTCACTTCTTTGTTCACCTTTTCATCAATCGCATCTTCAACTACCAAAGGGATTTCATCTTGTTGCAACTCAACATCATCATCCAAAATTTGCTTTTGTTTGGAGGCATTCACATCACCGCCTCTCCCACTTCTTGTTGTAAACACCATAAAATGGTTGTTCCCACCCTTCGGGTTCACTACCGTATCACTTAGTAGAGCACCCTTAGGGTGAGTATTTAAAAACTGTGAGATTTGGTCTAACTGCACCTCCAAGTTTCTGATAGAGGTATTGTGGGAAGCCAACTGAGCATCCGAGTCCGCATTCTTCTTCATCATCTGTTCGAACATCATTTCAATTCTACCCATATCATTGCTAGAAGAACTAGGACCTTGGAATGGAAATGGGGGTGGATTTTTTGGTTGTTGGTATATTGGGGGACTTTGAAAGTCTTGCCCCCGGTTTCCTTGGTTTCCGTTGTTCTATCCACCTTGATTGTTATTGCCACCCCAATTGTTGTTATTACCGTTCCAATTCCCTTGGTTGCTCTGATTGTTGTTCTGATTGCCCCAGTTGTTGTTTTGGTTGTTGTTCCCCCAATTACCATTGTTTTGTTGTTGATTGCCCCAATTGCCTTGAGGTCTCCATAGTTGTTGGTTGGAAGAGTTGCCCCGTTGGCCTTGATAATTATTCACGTATTGAACCTCTTCACTTTGTTCATCATAACCACCATTTTGAAATCCATCATAGTCATCATCAAATTGCTCTGAATTTCCTTGGTTTTGTTGCCTTCTTTGCCTTCTTTTGTTGACAAGCATATTGACACCCTCCATGACATTCACTTGGCGAGGATTTTGGACTTGTTGCAACTGTGCCTTTGCCAATTGGTTCATAGTAGTTGTCAGCTCAGCTATAGCTTGCCCGTGATCATGTAATTCCTTGTGCAAATTAGTGACTGTGGGGTCACCTTGAGGCACATTGGCTCTACTTTGACATGCAAAAGAAGTGTTAGCCATCTCGTCAAGTATATCACATGCCTCATCATATGACAGCTTCATAAAGTTGCCCCCGGCAAGTTGGTTCACTATGCATTGGTTTGTGGTGTTAATTCCCCGGTAGAAAGTTTGTTGGATCATAGCCTCGGTCATATAATTGTTGGGGCATTCTTTCACCATTGTTCTATAATGCTCCCAAATCTCATGCAAAGGTTCTATGGGCTCTTGCTTGAAGGCCAATATCTCATCTCGTAATGACACCATATGCCCTGGTGAGAAAAATTTAGCAATGAGCTTATCTGCCAACTCATCCCAAGTAGTGATTGAATGGTTGGGAAGTCACTCGAGACAATCCAATGCATTCCTCCTAAGTGAGAACGGGAAGAGTCTTAACCGGAGAGCATCCTCGGACACATTAGTTTGCTTGCTCCCCCAATATGTATCCACGAACCCCTTGAGATGTTTGTAAGCATTTTGATTTGCAACACCCGTGAAGTACCCACGCTGCTCTAGTAAAGTCAACATCACATTGGTTATTTGAAAATTGCTCGCTCGGATTCGGGGTGGGACAATAGCACTTGCATAGCCTTGGTTTGGAAGCACTCTAGGAGCCACTCTTGGAGGTGGCAGAGGAGGGTCTAGAATATTGTTATTATCATTCGCATTGGCCTGGCGGCCTCTACGTTGTCCTTGAGGTACAAGAGGCACCTCATCATCTCCGACATCATCTACCTCCTCCCCCGCAATCACATTTTCAAGAGGGTCATTAGCATTGTTCGCTGCCATTTGGTACCTGAGTTATAACACAAACAAGTTAGTAACAAAGAAGGAAAGAAGAACAATACACAAAACTAACTAAATAGATAGCCAAAACCATTAGCTCCCCGACAACGACACCAAAAAGTTGATCGAAGCCTACTCTACACTACTATTGAGTAGCGAGAGAGGATCGAAGCAGCTTTTACCTGATTTAGGGTCGGGATCGATTTCCATAGATAGCTAGAAGATGGAATCGGGTATCTATCTAATTTAGGGTTGTGTACGCATTCCAAATTATACTTCTAAACATTTTTCGGTTTTTGTTTTACTTCTACTTTTATCAAACTACAATGGTGAATTAAACTAGAATAAGCTAAGAGTAAAATGTTGGGGGTTGTTCAAATGGTTTAAAAGGCACTAGGGTAGTGACTTCTGCCTAGGTGATCAATTAACGGATACTTGAGTCTAAGGCATAATTGACATATTTGGGGAGTATGACATAACCGTTGCACGATTTTAGACACTCTACACCTCTCGGTGGTTCGAGTGATTTTGCCCGAATTGACTTTCTCAAGACCAACTGGGTATGTAAATTTGCGTAAGCAATCAAGGTTCAAGTCGGGTATTACTCTCTCGAGGTTTAACCTTTAATTGGAGCTATCAATCTCTTGAGTACGCCCAAATTCCTTGTTGCACCAATTTCAGAGACTCAAGCTCTCTTTCTCAAGGAGAGCTCAAGTCAACTAAACACAAACTAGTGTTTGCAACCACTAATTCAATAATTAAACATAAAATTAGCTCAAATATCAAATACCCATAAGTCAATCTAGCCCTAAAACACAAGACCCATCAATTACCCACACTAGGGTTGAGCCACAACCCTAGCTTATGAGTTTAGCTACTCATAATTGAAGAAGAAAAGCAAGAAATAGACGAAGAACAACTCATATTAATTAATTACTAAGATAAACAATAAGATTCAATATTGAAATGTAGATAAAATTGCCCAAAATAGCTAAAGACTTCGAACCCACGAGCGCAACTACAACTAAAAACTATCTAATACCCTAAAAATGAGAAAAGAAGCTATTTATACTAAGCTGAAAAATCTGGACAAAAATACCCCTGTGGGGCCAGTGCGGCCGCACTAAGGCTCTGCACTTGAAAACCCATCTCTCTGAACTCAGGCACTGTGGATCGCAGAGAATGGACTGCGGCCGCGGAGGCTTCTAGTGCGGTCCGCATTAAAATGGAGCGTGGACCGCATTGTTGAAACTCGGAAGTTGGCAACTCTCCGATCCTTCTTACTACGGACCGCACTAAATCGAGTGAGGCCGCATTGATCCTAGCGCGGATCGCATAAAAACTAGTGCGGCCGCATTGCCCTTTTTGCCTGAATGCCACCTCTCTGAACCTCCTTGTGCGGACCGCACAGAATGGTGTGCGGCCGCATTGGGCCTGTTTTGCCTAAGCTTTGTCTTGTCTTGGTCTTGTGCAAGTTTTATTCCTTTTGAGCTGATCATTAACATCTTGTCAATTTGTTGATCAAACATGTAATCAAGCATAACTTGTGAGCCTTTTGGGATTATTTTGTACGAATTTCTAATCAAAACATAAGCAAGAAGGAGTATAAAATGCATCAAAATCTCTAGTTATCAGGCGCCCAGTATTTCGCTGACGACGAAACCTCTGTAGGGGTATTTTTCTCCAGTAATTTTAGTTGTGCATAAATAGATCTTTTTCACATTTTAGGGTATCTTTTGTATCAGTGAGCCCGTGAACAACCGTATTTTACCATTTAGAGTAATTTTAAAGTAGCTTTAGCTTATATTCTTAGATTTTGTTCTTGTAATCAACTTTTATGGCGTATATTTCATCTCTATCTTTGATTTCTACCTTGATTATGAGTAGCTAAACACATTATCTAGGTTTGAGACCCAACCCTAGTGTGGGTATTTAATGAGTCTTGAATTTTAGGGCTTAATTATTTATGGGTTAGTGATATTTAACCCGATTCATGCTTTAACTGTAGAATTGGTGGTTGCAAACACTGATTCGTGCCTTTATGACTTAGACTCTTCTTGAGAAAGAGAGACTAAGTCTAGGAAAATTAGGCTAACAAGGAATTGTGGTGTATTCAAGAGATTGATATCCCCAATTAAAGGGTTAAACCTAGAGATAGTAATACCCGACTTGAGCCAATATCATTTGTATTGCATGATTTGGATTTGAGAAAGCCAAATTGGGCAAAGTCACTCAAACTACCGAGAGGTATAGAGTGAGTACGTATGTGTGATAATTATATCACGACCCAATCATAACAAGCTTGCCCTAAATTCTCGATACCTGTTAGATACCCACCTTGGTGGAAATCACTACCCTAGTACTTTTTATCAATTGAGAAAACTCATACAAAAACATTGTACTTAGATTATTTTCAGCAATCAATATTATTAAACGTAGAATAGAAATAAATCCAAGCATGGTTAGAAGTACAATTAAAAGAGACACGCATACCTAGATTAGATAGATACCCAACTCCCAACCAATATTAATTCCCTGTGGATATCGATCCCGACCTTTCGGGTAAAAGCTGCATCGACCACTCCTCACCATTATATTGTGGTGCAGGGTTGGAGTTGATCATATGGTGGCCGATGCTTTGACATCAAAAACTTCTGAAAAGAAAGAAAATAAAAGTCGAATGCCCACGAAGGCGAAATAAAGTTGAAAAAGGGTTAAGTCCCACGTGATTAACCATCATGTTAAATTCTGAGTTTAGCCAAGTTTCTCTAGGGCCTGAAATGAAATCGGTCCTCAGGGAACAAGCAGTTATAGTTTAGATCTTCATCAAAGAAGTCGGGCTGAGATCAAGTGACTGAAACGCTCAAGGTCACAAAACCAACCAATGTTTCAAACTGACAAATTGTTCTTTATTTAAAAAACAGGAAACATATATAATTCAAGCAACCTTGCAAGAAGTAGGTGCAACAAAAGGAAACCACGCAGAGACTAAAATAGCTCTACAACAATGATCAATCCAAAAAGGAAGTCTCCTCCAAATTCTTTCCTATATTTTTACTCATTCTCTTAAATAAAATGATGAAAAAAATGAAATGAAAAGAAATAAAAGAAGAAAAGTTCAAAATTATGGTAGTTAGGGTCTCCAATCCCTAGCTGCATTTTTTCCAACATAGGATCACCACTCCCTAGTTGATGCCAGCATAACTTGATGTCAGCATAACTTGATGCCAACATAGGGTCAACGTTCCCTAGTTGATGCCAACATTGGGTCACCACTCTGTAGTTGGCGCCAGTATAACCTGATGCCAACATAGGATCACCACTCCCTAGTTAATGCCAACATAGGGTCACCACTCCCTAGTTGATGCCAGCATAACTTGATGCCAGTATAACCTGATGCCAACTAGAGTCACCACTCCTTAGTTAATACCAACATAGGGTCACCACTCCCTAGTTGATGCCAACATAGGGTCACCACTCCCTAGTTGATGCCAGCATAACCTGATGCCAACATAGGGCCACCACTCCCTAGTTGATGCCAACATAATGTCACCACTCCCTAGTTGATACTAGCATAACCTAATGCTAACATAGGGTCACCACTCCTTAGTTGATGCCAACATAGGGTCACCACTCCCTAGTTGATACCAGCATAACCCGATGCCAATATAGGGTTTCCACTCCCTAGTTGATGATGCCAACATACGATCACCACTCCCTAGTTGATGCCAACATAGGGTCACCACTCCCTAGTTGATGCCGACATAACTTGATGCCAACATAGGGTCAAGACTCCCTAGTTGATGCCAACATAGGGTCTCCACTCCCTAATTAATGCCAGCATAACCTGATGCCAACATAGGGTCACTACTCCCTAGTTAATACCAACATAGGGTCTCCACTCCCTAGTTGATGCCAGCATAACCTGATGCCAACATAACTTGATGCCAACATACGGTCACCACTCCCTAGTAGATGTTAACATAGGGTCTCCACTCTCTAGTTAATGCTAGTATAACCTGATGCCAACATAACTTGATGCCAATATAGAGTCATCACTCCCTAGTTGATGCCAACATAGGGTCTCCACTCCATAGGTGATGCCAGCATAACCTGATGCTAACATAGAGTCACCCTCCCTAGTTGATGCCAACATAGGGTCTCCACTCCCTAGTTGATGACAACATAACCTGATACTAACATAGGGTCACCACTCCCTAGTTGATGCCAACATAAGGTCCCCACTCCCTAGTTGATGCCAGCATAACCTGATGCCAACATAGGGTCAACATTGCCTAGTTGATGCCAATATAAGGTCTCTACTCCCTAGTTGGTGCCAGCATAATCTGATGCCAACATAACTTGATGCCAACATAACTTGATGCCAACATAGGGTCACCACTCCCTAGTTGATGCCAACATAGGGTCTCCACTCCCTAGTTGATGCCAGCATAACCTGATGCCAACATAGGATCACCACTCTGTAGTTGATGCCAACATAGGGTCTCCACTCCCTAGTTGATGCCAGCATAACCTGATGCCAACATAACTTGATGCCAACGTAGGGTGACCACTCCCTAGTTGATGCCAACATAGGGTTTCTACTCCCTAGTTGATGCCTGCATAATCTGATGCCAACATAGGGTCACCGCTCCCTAGTTGATGCTAACATACGGTCTCCACTCCCTAGTTGTTGCCAGCATAACCTGATGCCAGTATAACTTTATGCCAATGTAGGGTCTTCACTTCCTAGTTGATGCTAGCATACCATGATGCCAACATAGGGTCACCACTCCGTAGTTGATGCCAACACATGGTCTCCACTCCCTAGTTAATTCTAGCATAACCTGATGTCAACATAAGGTCTCCACTCCCTAGTTGATGCCAGCACAACCTGATGCCAATATAGGGTCACCACTCCCTAGTTGATGCCATCATAGGGTCTCTACTCCGTAGTTGATGCCAGCATAACCTAATGCCAACATAGGGTCACCACACCCTAGTTGATGCCAACGTAGGATCTACACTCCCTAGTTGATGCCAGCATAACCTGATGCCAACATAGGGTTCCTACTCCCTAGTTGATTCTAACATAAGTTGATGCTAACATAAGTTGGTGCCAACATAGGGTCACCGCTTCCTAGTTGATGATTTTCCAAAATAGGGTCTCTAATCCCTAATGGATTTAATTTTTTTAGATGTAGGGTCTCCACTCCCTAATCTCTGTTTCCTAAGGATACATAATCCTGATTTTTATTTCTTTCAATAATGAAGTAGTATATAGTTTTGTTATAAATAACTCACGAAATTTTCCTAGTGAAAACTAGGGCAGAAAAATTTTGTTCGTTTGTCTATTTTTGTGTCTAACCAGGTTATACCTCGAGACACAGGATTCGAGACAACCAAAAGAAGAAGTCTCAATCCAGAATAAAAGAAAAATAAAAAAAATAAAAAGAAGTGAACTCAAAGTGCAGAAGCGGAGAAAAGATGTGGACTGCTCAAGACATGATTGAAGTCACAAGCTTTGCATGTCCGACCTTGATCCGAAAAATTGAAAAAGGATGAACCAGCACCTGTAGCTAACAAGCATCAAGATTCAGATCAGAGTCCGCATAAAGAACCAGCTAGGACTCAAGATCAAGCTTCAGAAAATTTATAGATAGGAATCTTGTAACTCATAGCAAATAGGCTTAGTTAGTTTAGTTTTTCATTTTGATTTTGGTGTAATAAGGAGCTCAGCAAGCAGAAACAGCAGCAACAGTAGTGAAATCACAACTATTCGGTAGTCCCAGCTGCCAAAACTTTTAGAACTATACTGACCTGATTCCTTTATAGCCAAGGATATGTAGGCAACCTCCGAAGCAAGGTTCGGTCAAACTTTTTAAAAATGCTTCACATGGAGTATCAAACAGGCAAAAATTGTTCAAGATGGATCACTTTATCTTTGCCCGAAAACTCTTCATATTTCTGAGCAAAGAGGGGAAGTTGTGAGCACCTAATTTTTGCTCCACATGGAAATTACTCCTAAAAATAGACCAAAAATAATTTTAATGGTTTTATGAATTTTAGGAGTTTTTCTTATTTGGTTTTGCATTTAGTTGCATATTTAATATCTTAAACTCATAGAAAAACACCAAAAAATGTTCAATGTTGCATTGCATAAGCATTTTAGATCTTAATTGCATTTAGGATTTAATTACATTTTTAAATGCATCTTTTAGATAACTAAGAATCAAAAATTACATTCGTAGGTTAATTAATTAATTAGTTGCATTAGTCCATCATTAGGTAAAATAAATAAATAGTCTAGCCACACATAAATGGGATATAAATTAAAATTTGAAGTCTAATGTGGTTAATTTTGCAAAAGTCCAATAATGAAAGAAAAGGAAGAAATTGGCTCCATTTTATTCACTCGAATAGGGCCAGCTGGAGCCCATTTATGTTAAATCCATCTGCCCTATCTACCCGATCCATATTTGGCCCATACCCCTTCATTAAAACATTCCCATTCCCCTTACTAGTGGGACTCACCCCTCATTCTCTCAAAAGAGCCAGTCGTTCTCACCCTTGAACTCCACCTGACAAAAATCTTCATACCTCATCCACACACCATCCAAATCAGTAGCACCAAAACACACACTCATAAAAACAGAGGGGACGTACAAGAAAGGGAAAAAAAGCAAAAAAGCTAACTCCAAAATTCCTAAAATGCTAAGAGAAACGGCAGTACCCCTAAGAGATGGGATATCATCTCTTTGAACAAAAAGGAGAATCAGCCGAGAATTCTCATCCACATCCAAAACTTGACTAACCTATCTTTGATCCAAAAATATACACTCACAAATACAAGGAATAACCTCCAGCCGCCACCCCAAGAAGAGGGAACAAACAACAGCTGCAAAAAGAGAAACGAAAAGCAGAATTGCAAAATTATTGAAGGAAAAGGGACGGTCAAATTCCGATTTCGGATTCAAATCCTTTTGATTTTCGTTTCAAATTTTAGCTTCTTATTCTTCTTCTTATTTTAAAACCATGGAATCCGTTGAGCTTAGGAGTTGAGTCAAAAAGGTCTGTCAAAGTGAGTTGTTGTTCGAGTTTCAGTTGTTGGCTCTATTTGTAGTTCGAATGTACAGTCATTGGTTTTTGCTCAGTTGTGAATATTTTTGAGAACATTCATTTTTCAACTTTTGGAATGGTAACATTGAAGGCAATGATTTAATCATCTTGAGGAATGGACCAAGCTCTAACTGTAGCATCTATTTACGGCTTTCACTTGGCTTGTTCCAGTCATTTTTGTTGTTTGATTAGGTAAGTTTCAGACTCCTTTGTATTATGCCTTATTTGAATGATCAAAAAATGTTAAAATCTTGAATGAAGATTGTTTCTGTTGTTTAGTCTCCACTTATGTGATTTTGTTAAGATAAATTGCTCATTATATTTAAATATGCTCATGTTTGACTTGTTCAGTGATTCGTGACCTTAAAGTACATCTTTGGTGTTATTAAATTACTATTAGTCTCTTAATTGGATAAATATGTGTAATCCTTTAACATTTTCTCCATTACTGATGTTTGTCAAGGTCTTGTGCAATATTTTAGTCTTGGTTTCTCAAGTTGGGAACTAACCTATTTCTTGAAAGGTGTTATTCTGTTTATGAAAAATGAAAGAACAACGACCCAGCAAGATTGGGTTCTAACAATCTCATTTCTATAACGTGATACCTTCATATAATCCAAAATTAATTTAGGAAAGAATTGGTTAAACACCGTAGTCTGCTTAAGACGCGATTAATAAATCATTGTGGGCATGAGTACGGCTCATGTGGCATGGTCACGATACGTAAATCCCAATTCAAGTGTGCGTTTTATGTGACTCGACCACAACTTCAAATAATAATAAAATAAACATGTTGTAGATCTTGGGTACGGTTCCCGTGACGCGATTCGCAATGTGTACAAAAGCAAACGAGTATGCGGCATCGCGACTTGCTCAAATAAATTCCATAAATATTAAAAGCGGTTAGAAAGTAAAAAGGTACAATAGGTTTGAATATGTAATTGATCAGATAATTAGGCCAATTATTAATAGTTGAGCGACCATGCTAAAATCATGGAACCCGGGAATGCCTAACACTTTCTCCCGGGTTAACAAAATTAATTACCCGATCTTATGGTTTTGCAGATTTTAAACGGAGTCAAATTTTCTTGATTTGGGATCTAAAATAAATTGGTGACTTGGGACACCAAAAATATTCCAAATGGCGACTCTGAAAATGAATAAAATAATCCTATTTTGAATAATGTCACTTTAATTGGAAAAACTCCCTATCCCCCTCGGAAAAAGGAGGTGTGACATCTGGCAACCAAAGAAGCAGTGATGGTGTCAAAATCAACATCGGGAGTTTGGACCCTGTTTACAAACGGAGCTTGCAACATAAAGGGATTCGGGTTTGGCATAGTATTAGCCACGTCTTCGGGAAAACCTTAAGGCATGCCATTAAAATGGTCCCTTTGACTAACAACGAAGCAGAGTATGAAGCTTTGATTGTGGGACTTGAATTGGCCCGAGGACTAGATTCCAAGCTCATAGAAATCAAATACAACTCCCAGTTGGTGGTAAATCAGGTATACGAGATCTTCGAATCCAAAGGGGAGCGCATGCAACAATACGTAGTGAAGGTCCAAGATCTTCTTGTTCAATTCTGGGAGTGGTCAATTATGCACATCCCGAGGGAAGAAAACTCGGAAGAAAACACATTAGCTAACCTTGGCTCATCAACAAAAATGAAGGGATCAGATTTCGGTACGGTAGTACAGCTCATGCACACGATTCTGGATGCAAATAGCTACTATGAGATAAATACGACTAATTTGGTCTGGGACTGGTGGAATGAGAACATTGATTATCTCGAGCACGGGAAGTTGCCTAAAGACCTTAAGGCATCCCGGGAGCTGCGCGCTAAAACAGCGGGATGTAGCTTCAAAGGAGGCCAATTATATAGGAAATCTTTTCAAGGCCCGCTGGCCCGATTCTTGGGAGCCTTCGAAGCTAATTATGTTATGCGAGAAGTCCACGACGGGATATGTGGAAATCATTCGGGCATAGACTCCCTAGTACTAAAATTTGTAAGGGCATGATACTACTGGTCTCGAATGGTACAAGACGCCAAAACTTTTGTTTAAAGAACGCGATAGGGGTTAACACTACGCACCATAGGTAAATCAACTAGTCGAACCATTGCACTCAGATTTGTCACCTTTCATGAAGTGAGGGATGGATATCGTCAGACCACTACCGCCGGCCCCTGGTAAGGTAAGGTTTCTTTTGATTTAACTGATTATTTTTCTAAGTGGGTTGAAGTAGGTCCTTATCAGAAGATCGGGGAACGTGAAGTGGTTGATTTCTTGTGGGATAACATAATTTGTAGATTTAGAATACCAAAAGAGATAGCCTGCGATAACGGGTCACAGTTTATAGGAGTAAAGGTCACAAATTTCCTCAAAGATTTGAAAATCAAAAGGATCACATCTTCTCCCTATCATCCGACTGCAAATGGTCAAGCGGAGTCAACGAAAAATGTAATTATACAAAATCTCAAAAAGAGATTGGAAGCATCTAAGGGTAAATGACCCGAGGAACTGCCTAGAGTACTATGGGCGTACCGAACAATGGCCAAATCGACCATAAGAGAGACTCTCTTCTCCCTTGTATACAGTGCAGAAGCCTTGATCCCGGTGGATGTAGGAGAGTCTACCTTGAGATACTTCCAGGCAAATAAATAAGCAAATAACGAAGCAATATTAGTCAATTTGGAGTTGCTCGATAAGCGCAAGGACTTAGCGCATATAAGGATGGCATCTCAAAAGCAGAAAATAGAAAGATATTATAATCAAAGAGCCAACCTTCGTTATTTCAAAGTGGGAGACTTTGTTCTAAGGAAAGTAAATCAAAACACCTGAGAACTCAACACAGGGAAGCTAGGTCCAACATGGGAAGGCCCCGTGCCGGGTTTCAGCTGTCACCGAGAAAGGTTCATACGAGTTGGAGAATCAAGATAGAGAAAAGTTTCCAAACAACTAGAATGTGGCACACCTCAAGAGATATTATTGTTGATGAACATCACCTGTACTGAAAGTATGTGCTGCGCTCTTTTTCCCTTCGTCCAGTTTTTGTCTCAATTGAGTTTTTCTGGAAAGGTTTTTAACGAGGCAGCAACACGAAGCATACTACGAAGAAAAATTTCAACAACAACAATAAGACCTTCTAATAACAAGGCACACAAGCGAAGAACCACGTGGACAGTTAGATAATCTTTTACTCGGTAGCAAAGTTCTTACTGGGAAGTTAAGTTTGCTATCGAACAAAGGTTACCTGACCCTTCACAAGTGCAAGCCAGTAGGGGATTGGTAGATAGCCTTTGGATCGAAAGCATAAATTCCCAAGGGAAAGTGAAGTTTGTTACCAAACTGAAGATTATTTAGCAATTCATTAGTGGAATCCTCGAAGGTACAAAACTTTCAGTCTTCAAATTTGCATTCTCCGCATTCGAACACTGGAGGGGGGGATGATATGAGGATACGAAAACAATGACTGTCATGTCGATCGGAATACAAAAATCGGGAACTTAGTTATGCCATCGGGACCGGGACTGCACGTCCAGCCCTGTAGAAACAAGTTGTACAAGTTAACCACAAGAAATGCCAATTCTTTTTTAGTATAACGAATGCTTATGTACTTTTTGAAAGTGGAAGGAATAAAGTAAAGTCCTTTTATTTCTATCATGTTATTTTTCTGAACGATGAATTGATTCTGTCATTTGAAAGTTAAAAAAGTACTTCAAATGCTAGTGCCGTAATGAATAAGAGACGTCCTCTTCAAGAGCACTGTAAACATAAGAGGGCCCTCTCTTATAAAAACCCTTCACGATAAAGGGTTGATTTCGGAAGAACTTGTGCCCGAAATCCAAATGCTTTCTGGAAAAAATACACCCAAAGCTTTTATAGCCAGATGCAAATAGTAAAACTTGCGCAAAACACTTAAGCAAGAAAGAAGGCAAAGATTAAATTTTCATAAATGTTCAATCAAAAGAACACAGAAAGACTCTTGCAATACTTAAGCAAAAGGTATTTTTATTTACAATAAATGTTCCAAAACGACATAAGTACAAAAGTTGGGAAAAGAAATGAAAAGCTAAGCTGCTGCATCTCCGGAACCCAGAGGAGAGAAGCATACGCGCCCCCAGGGGAAGTGGGTAGATCCACCGCCGGCTCGATATCTTGACCTTCATCATTTGGCCTTCAACATCTTTGCCTTCCGATTTCTCTTCAGTTCCCGAGGATTCAGAACCGGAACCGGAAGAACTGGAAGCATTAGGCCTGGCCGAAAGACCCATTTTAGCAGCTGACTCCAGCTCACGGCCTTTAGCGATTTCAGTGTCAAAGTCAATGACACCCGCTTTAGACTCTTCCAAGGTTTTTATCCTCATGGTGTACATAACATATATTTTTTCAACAATGATTGAAGCTGTCGACGCTTGAGTTCTTCTTTAAGTTGGTCAACCTCGATAGAAAGATTTTCCCAAGTGGATCTAACGGACCAGAGGCTAACATCGAGATCATGGACAGTAGAGTTGAAAAGTCTGTTATGCTCAATGGACCTCTTATACTTCTCTTCCAGTTGGACATGTTTCACCCAGGTAGTAGCAAGCTCTTCAGTTTTGGAGTTCAAGGCTACCTCGCGATCGGATGCAGCAAGAACAACACTATGGAATTCAGCCCATTTGGCCCCAACCTCTTCAAATTGAACTCTCAGCGGGGCGATATCTTAGCTAAGGGTCTCTACTTCTTGCTCTATTTGCTGCAAGCGAGCCTCCAACAAAACAACCTCAGCAACTTTGGCTTCCAGTTCTGAGAGGTGAGCAACAGTTTGGTCCCGCTCGGCCAAAAGTTGATCCCACTCCGAGGTAAGTTCCTCCTTTTCCCAAATCAACCTTTGGAGGCCCTCGGAAGCAAGGAAATTAGCCCGCGAAACAAGAAAGGCAAACTCAAAATACTATTAAAACAAAGATAGAAAAAATGACAAAAGAAATGAAAAGTATACCGCTGCGGGGCGTTGTGCATAACATTATTCAACAAGCATTCTCCTGAGAGAGCCTGTATATTTTCCCAATCTTTTTCTGAAGCCAAAGGCTTCATATAGTTAGCAAGTTCCACCAGTCGGGACAACAGATTGCATCTGGTAGAAATCGAGGGAGTAACACTCCTACTCCTTTGCCGATCTTCTGAGGGGGTGGCGTAATTTTGCCCCAAATTCCCATGAACTAGGGATTAGGGGAGAGGAACATCCTCTTCTCGGATGGATGCGACTGATGGAGATGATGTAGCAGTTACTGGTAGAAGAGTTGGTAAAGAAGGGGATGAAGCTGATGGCGTTGAAGGATGACAAGTGGCTACGACAAGCACATTGCTAGGTGTTGGTTTCTTGTCAACCGAAGATGGCAGGGACTGATACTTAGCCCCACAATACTAGGATCCGAAAAAAGAAGTTGACATTTTCCACCATCTAAAACTCCCCTAGAGCACTGAGGCATCGTCCTCGGTTGGTGTAACTAACTCAATAGGTTGAGCAGTCTGTTAAGCCGAGGAATGTCATCGTCTTCTGTATAGAGAAACCCACTCCTCGCTGGCTTTTCCATCATCGTCAATCATCATGGTACCTATGGTCGGCCCATGCAGAGGGCTCGTTCTTTGCCCTCTTATTCTTTCCTCCGGCCGCGGAGGAACGCGTTCTTTTTGGTAGATTGTTTTCCAGTCAGGGACTCCGAGAGGAAGCACTCACACTAGAAACAGCCTTGCCATATTAGTAAGATCAACCAAAATGTCCTCCTTGGGGACGACAATCGAGCCTTGAGGTAGACCTGAATTCGGAAAAGAGAGAAAGGATTACTTAATTTCCTCACACAAAAAGTAGAGATGAGATGAGTCTAAGTTACCATAATTTTTGGCCTTCCACCCGTGCGGGTTTCGGACTTAGTGATGTCCAAGATATTTTGGATCCACTGGTCTAAGCCTTCAACCCTAGGTAGTACTCATCGAGTTGCTGAAACAGGCGAAAGAAGGAGGGTCAATAATGATATGAGATAATCTCTAACGAAAGAAAGATTAAACAAGGAACATACGAGTGCGGTTCCATGATTCCAGAAAGGATGAAGTCATTGCCGGAATGATATCATTGGTGGCAATTTCCACGAATTGTTCCATCCATCCACGGTCGTTGTCATCATCCATGCTAGATAGTAGAACATGGTGGCTATATTTGCCGAAATTTACCATTCCCCCGCGGAAGATCTTGGGGGAATATATGTTCATCACGTGAGCTAGGGATAACTCCTCTCCCGTTTCTTGGCACAGGCGCCGAAGACAAGCAATCATCCTCCACACGGAAGGACTCACTTGTGCCAAACATACCTGGTAACGAGGGTAGAACTCCACAATGATAGAGTCAAGCTCTTCACTCAGAGAAAACGTCCCCAAAGTGAAGGGATACATATAGAAATATGTAAAACCCTTCTTGGGTAAGGTTACCAGCTTCACCAGATCAGGAGCGACAATGTCTAAATCCCGGAAATGGCAATCTTCCTTCACAACAGTAATACTGGAAGGACTGTCACACCTCCTTTTTGCGCGCCCCGCCCCGAAGGGTTGAATGCACGGGTGGAGTTTTTCCAATTTAAGTGACAATATTCGAAATGGGATTATTTAATTAATTCAGAGTCTCCACTTGGGAAAGGTTTGGTTTTTGGTGTCCCAAGTCACCGGTTTATCTTGAATCCCAAATCGAGGAAATTTTCGACTTTTCCAAATGAAGTCTGCGAACCAGAAATTCTAAGTAAGGAATTCTGTTGACCCGAGGGAAGGTGTTAGGCACCCTCGAATCCCGTGGTTCTAGCACGGTCGCTTAAATTGTTATAATGGCTAAATATCTGATTTAAATACATGTTGTGACTTATGTGCTTTTATTAAGTTTAAACCGCTTTTATTATTATCATTTATTTTTATAGAATTGCAACGTCGTGAAAATGCATCTCGAACCACGTCACAATCAATGCACCCGTAGTTGTTAACACATTTCGACTCCGTTGAGATTTGAATTTGGGTCACATAAATGTGCACCCGAATTTAAGAATGTAATTTAATTAAGCCGCGCCTAAAGAGTCTAACGCGTTATTATTTTCTGAGAAGGCCATAAGATTCACTAAACGGCCTAGCCCGAATTCTAAATAATTATCGTGGTTATTTATTGAGGGCCCCCGCAATTTTGCATTTTTATTTGGCGAGGCTCATCTCTATTTTAGAAAGGATACCCTAAAGTGGCTACATTTCTAATGCATTTGTCTCTAAAACTAGAAGAAAAGGTACATGCTAATTCAATTATAGGCTTTTGCCTAATCTGGATTCTTGTCAATTTCTGATTAATTATTTACAGAGTGGAGAGATGTCATACCTTGTGAAACATGCTTTAATTGGACAAAGAAGTTACATTCGAGATTGACCCAATGTTATACGTGCGTCCAAAACATTTCTTGAATTGAATTTAACTAGACTTATTTAGGCTGGATTAAGGGAACTAACTACTATGTCTTATTACTAATAGGGATTCGAACGCGCTTCTATATGCTGCCTAGCGGGTTCTGATAAAGGAAAACTAAAAATAACACCAAACATCATCGCGTAAAGAAACGGAAGTACTCTATTGCATGCATCTCATTTTAGTTAAACAGGAATCCGGTCGAGAATTCTATGTCAATTATCCATACATTCTACATATTATACTATTACATCTTGTACTGGCAAACAACTATGAACTAAGATGCAAGAGGCTAAACTTGATTAAGTATTATCTAACTAATCTTTCATTACTGAATCACGCTAATCAATTTATACAACAGAAGTCAGTATATCACAAACATTACGAAACAGACATCTAAATCTTCTTCAAGAAATCCTCTCATTTCATGCTTTTGAACTGTTACAGTTAACACCAAAATTGGATCTGAAATGTGTACCTGGAGAACACTGAATACTGAAATGCAAAGAAGAAGTGAAGCAGAAAGGTCAGCAGCAGCAGGAAACCAAATAGCAGCAGCAACAGCAGGTAACCAAATAGAAGCAAAAACCCAGTGCAAGATGCAGCTGGAGCCAATGAAAAATGGTAGGCAAGTAGCAGCAAACAATGCAGTAGGAATAATACTCCAAGACAGACCAATCCAGGGGAAACGAACAATGTGAATCAACCAATGAACTCAGCTGATACTTGAAAGAAAACAGAGTTGATTGAACAGGTTGAACAAGACTGAGAATCAGACAAACAAAACAGAAATAATTGCTGATTTTTCTGTTTATCCCTTTCCCTATCTTCTTTCTTTTCAAAAATCCAATATCAGTCTGCAGTTTTGAACTTATACTTGAGTTATCAGAAAGAGACCTTTTCCAGTTTTTACTGTTTTCCCCAGAACTTCAGTTCTCAGATTTCAGTTTAGGCTCCCCTGTGTCTCTCTATGTATGTCTGTGTGTGTATACCCTTCAGTGTGTATTCCCCTCCCTCTTCTTCTTTCCAACTTTCCTATATGCTCTGTGTGTATCTATTTGTATGTATTTCAGCTCTCTCTTTCAAAAAAAAAATCCTCACAGTCTGTCTATTGTTTTTTCCCCCTCTAATTCTGTCTCTCTATCTTAGTCAGATCTCCCCTTTTATAAACCTTCCTTACCCCTTTTAACAGCCTGTTTAGACTATCACCATACCCCTCCCATGTGCCTTCCATTTTCAGTTCCACTTTAGCTAATTAAGTATTAACCCCATCAATATTCCCTGGCAGACTTATCTTTCCTATTTTATTCACTAAAAGCAAGTATGGGTAGTAGAATATATCTGATAGCATATGCTGTCAAACCATTTTTTAAAATCAAAAGCCTTTTATGCAGGAAAACAGGCTGTGCACAATGCACATGCTGTGCACAAGTGCACATGCCATCAACTCAGATTTCAATTATAGATCAAGCCTCAGGTTTCTGAAATCATATTAACAACTATAAGTAACTGAACTTGGTTCTTAATTGATTCAGGCAAATGTTCAACAGAAGCAAATTGATTTATTTTGTTCAGGCAGTTGAAACTAATTGACGACACATGTCGACTCGACTATATTAGCATTAACATACACAATCGTAGCCAAAAATCAGACATTCAAAGTATTGGACACATGATTTGAATTGTACTGGCTAAGCAAAGTGGTACTCGAGGAGCCAATTGATCAGTCAAACATTTGGAGCCCAATTATTCGCACAGCATATACACACGCATTATCAGAATAAAGGAGGGATTCAAACAAACACAGTGGTTCAGGCAAAGTGGTCAAACAGAAGTTGGTAAAAATTCAAAGACACAAATTGAAACAAAACATGAACAGACATTTAATCACTCACATGGACCAAACAGAAATGAAGAAAAGAAAGCAAGACTCACCTCAAACCTTGAAAAATCAAAACCTTGACTCGGATTTGGACAGACCTTTCTTAAGGCTGAACGGACTTTAATCGAAGTGTTTCTCAGGAGAAACACTTCGATTAAGGTCCCTTAGTCCTTAATTTCTTTGGCTCGAACGGGTATGAACCAGTGACGAGGAACCTTGTGGTTTCAAAACTCAGATCTAGGATTCGTGCTTCCCTGGTCATATTCGGACCAAACCAAGTATGGTTTGGTCACGAGGGGGGTCTGGGGAGTGTCTGGTATGAATTTAGGGCCGATCGGTGTAGATTAGGTTCCGACTCGAATCTTCAAATGAAGATTCGAGAAGGTGGGATAGGATTCGAGGTGTGTGGTTGGTAGATTCGGGTTCAGGACGGCATGGGGGTTCCGTGGTGTTAAGGGGAAGGTCACCGGCATCCATGCCACCGGCTTTCATGGCAAAAGTACATAGGGTCGGCTAGGGTTTAGGGGCCTGGTCTGTGGAGACGAAGGCTGGGGTATTGGATAGGGGGCAGGGTAAGGTTATGAACTTATATAGTTAGTGGGTGGATTGATCTCAACCGTTAGATCAATCTAGATCTACGGTCTGGATCTGATGGCTTAAGTGGAACGGTGTCGTTTCAAGGGTAAAGGGTTGGGGTCAGTCCGGGTGAGACGGGTCGGGTTTATTGGTGGGTTATGGGGAAGTGATCTTGGTCGTTGATCAGTCTGAGATCAACGGCCCAGACCACACTGGATTGAAACGACGTCGTTTGGACTCTCTAGGCATCAGCTGGCCTTGGACCGGGCAGGCCTGGTTTGGGCGTTGTTTGTTTTGGGCCAATTTTAATAAATTGGCCCAATCCGGAGGGGGAAGATTTTTTCTTTTTTTTTTTCTTTTTTTTTCTTTTTTTATTTTGAAAACAAAACTAAGCAAAAAAAATCAAATTAAAAATTAAATACACACTCAACACAATTATTTGCAAACACAATAAAATATTTCAGAACAGGTAAAATCAAACAAATCAAAATCACGGACGAAGATTCCTATTTATGATTTTCTATTTAACGACCGGATTACGGTTCGAATTATGCATGACTCCCACATTTTTTATTTTGTTTTAAATAAATAAATAAATAAAAATGGGCAAAAGTCACAAATAAATCAACAAAGTGCCGCACAGAAATCCAAAATTGTACAGCAGGACCAATTTTTATTATTTTTTAATTCTTTTGGAGTGATTATCGTACGAAACAAAAATCACGTGCTCACAGCTGCCCCTCTTTGTTCGGAAACACGAAGAGTTTTCGTGCAAAGATAAAGTGAGCGTGTACGAGCGATTTTTGCCTATGGACCACTCCGTATGAAGCATGTTTTTGAAAGATCTGACCGAATCTTGCTTCAAAGATTTCCTACATATCCTGGGCTAAACAGGAATCAGGTCAATGTAGTTCGAGAGGTTTTGGTAGCTGGGACTACCATGGGATTGCAATGCTTGCTGCTACTGCTGTTGCTGTTGTCACTGCTGCGTCACTGACCGCCTTATTACAACCAAACGAAAATTGGAAACTGAACTAACTACTTATATGCATGTCAACTGCTAGTTACAAGATTCCTATCTATGATTCTTTTACGACTTGATCTTGGGTCTTAGCTGATTCTGCTTGTAGACTCCGACCTGAATCTTGATGCTTGCGAGTTGAGGCGACTTGTTTAATCTCTGGGATACTGAGTGAGACGCGATTGGCAGGGTTCAGGACCTTAATCAAATGTTGGAGTCAATCCGCCTTCCATTTACTCCGAATCTTGGGACATCTCTTTTTTTTCTTCTTAATTGGGACTCATCTCGTGGGTCATTTCGATCCATGTGGCTCGAGGTCAGACCTGCGGGAGAAAACAAACGAACGAAATTTTCTGTCCCAGTTTCACTAGGAAAATTTCGTTAATTATTCGCCAGGAAATTCATAAAATTGATGAAAGAGGATATGCATGCTCAGTTCAGGGTTGGAGCCCTAATACCGACTAGCTGGGGAAAGGTTCAGTTTAGGGTTTAAAACCCCAACGCCGAACAAAGGAAGAATTCAGTTTAGGGTGTAAAACCCTAATGCTGACTAAAAGGAAAAAGTTCAGTTTAGGGTTTAAAACCCTAATGCTGACTAAAAGGAAATTCAGTTTAGGGTTTAAAACCCAAATGCTGATTGCATGGAAAAGTTCAGTTTAGTGTTTAAAACCCTAATGCTGACTAAAAGGAAAAAGTTCAGTTTAGGGTTTAAAACCCTAATGCTGACTAAAAGGAAAATTCAGTTTAGGGTTTAAAACCCTAATGCTGATTACATGGAAAAGCTCAGTTTAGGGTTTAGAACCCTAATGCTGGCTGAAAGGGAAAAGTTCAGTTTAGGGTTTAAAACCCTAATGCTGACTAAAAGGAAAATTCAATTTAGGGTTTAAAACCCTAATGCTGATTGCATGGAAAAGCTCAGTTTAGGGTTTAAAACCCTAATGCTGGCTGAAAGGAAAAAGTTTAGTTTAGGGTTTAAAACCCTAATGCTGACTAAAAGGAAAATTCAGTTTAGGGTTTAAAACCCTAATGCTGATTGCATGGAAAAGCTCAGTTTAGGGTTTAAAACCCTAATGCTGGCTGAAAGGGAAAAGTTCAGTTTAGGGTTTAAAACCCTAATGCTGACTAAAAGGAAAATTCAGTTTAGGGTTTAAAACCCTAATGCTGATTGCATGGAAAAGCTCAGTTTAGGGTTTAAAACCCTAATGCTGGCTGAAAGGAAAAAGTTCAGTTTAGGGTTTAAAACCCTAATGCTGATTGCATGGAAAAGCTCAGTTTAGGGTTTAAAACCCTAATGCTGGCTGAAAGGAAAAAGTTCAGTTTAGGGTTTAAAACCCTAATGCTGATTGCATGGAAAAGCTCAGTTTAGGGTTTAAAACCCTAATGCTGGCTGAAAGGAAAAAGTTCAATTTAGGGTTTAAAACCCTAATGCTGACTAAAAGGAAAAAGTTCAGTTTAGGGTTTAAAACCCTAATGCTGACTAAAAGGAAAATTCAGTTTAGGGTTTAAAACCCTAATGCTGATTGCATGGAAAAGCTCAGTTTAGGGTTTAAGACCCTAATGCTGGCTGAAAGGGAAAAGTTCAGTTTAGGGTTTAAAACCCTAATGCTGACTAAAAGGAAAATTCAGTTTAGGGTTTAAAACCTTAATGCTGACTAAAAGGAAAATTCAGTTTAGGGTTTAAAACCCTAATGCTGATTGCATGGAAAAGCTCAGTTTAGGGTTTTAAAACCCTAATGCTGGCTGAACGGAAAAAGTTCAGTTTAGGGTTTAAAACCCTAATGCTGACTAACAGGAAAAGCTCAGTTTAAGGTTTTAAAACCCTAATGCTGATCGGCTGGGGATAAAGCTCGAGAATACTACACGATCTATTTTTTGAGTTTTCTTGTTTTAATAGAAGATAAAAGGGAGTTTTGCGGGAACTTACCTTTTGAGTGAATTCCTTATTGCCAAAATGTTTCTTGTACCCGTGTACCTTCTTCTTTGGGCGACACCTGCTTCTTGCACGGTTGTCTTGGATTATACCTGTTTCAACTTTTCAGACAAAGAACAATTGTTAGTTCGGAAATGACGGTCGGTTCGGTGACCTTGATCGTTCCCAATTGCTTTGTTGCGTCTCTATTTCTGTTGCGAAGTCCCGCCATTGATTTGATTCGAATGGCGAAACCTTTAGACTGCTCAGGCTTGTATTTCCGGATTCTGTGATGACTTGCTTCGTAAGGCTCTTTTTTGTGTCCCGTTTTGATTGGAGGTTCTCAACGGGGATTTTATTGGAGGCGTTCTGTACAAAAAGGAAGCTCTGTGGGGAATATTTACAAAGTGGATTCTTTGTGTGGATTTTTGTACAATGGGGCATGCTGGGGATTTATTTCAAAGCGGGATTTCTAGGATTTGTTGGGGTAAGCTTGCTGGGGAATTTTTACAAAAGGACTCGCTGGGATGTGCTGGGGAGATTCCATTTTTTTTATTTTTTTTTTATTTTTTTTTGTATATTGGGGAGACTCTGTGGGAGATTGTACAATAGGAGAGACCCTGTGGGGATTTGTACGGGGCGTACTTGTTGGGGAAGATTTCCCTTTTTCCTCTTTACCCTGAAACACCATCAAACGTCATGATTCATCATGCTTGGGCAATCATACCAACGAGATGAGGCGCTTTCCTTCATGAGACGGGATTCCGTGCAAACAAACCATGCCACCTGTCCTTTCCGGTGTGTCCTGAACTCGGGGTTAAAATGCAAAAGGGATTCGAAAAGAAACAAAGAAAGGGGAAAACAAATCAGAAAAGGAATACCCTTTTCGAGACGAGAAAGACTTATCTGAGGAAGATAACGCTGGCTTTAAATGACATGACATGCTCTTTGGACTGGACGTCTGACCTTCTAAGAGCTTGCGTTTTCCTGAACCAGAACGGATCTGTGATTCCAAACTGGTGGCATTCTGCCGATACTTTCTTGGGGTGGCGTCATTCTTTTTCGGCCAACAGCGCCCTTTGCGGGTTTTCGCTGGCTGACCTCTCTCATTTCTCTTCCTGTCATCGCTTGATAGCACTCTTTGCGAGTTTTTACTAACAAGCTCTCTCATTTTGGTTTCTCTACTCCCGTCGCCTCGTGGTGCCCGAAGGTTTTCACCGCCGAGACTCTCTCATTTTATCTCTCTCAATTCAGAGTGTGCTGGTCTCCATTTGTGACGCTTATTGGTTCCCCACCATATTTGGTAATTGATCTGAAGGCTTGTGCTTGGTAAAAAAGAGGTAGATGATACCAACTTCTCAACTGCTCGACGTGCCCCGGTTTCAATTTCAGGGTGGATGGGATTTTATTGTTGGTGTGACTGAACCTCAAGGAGAGGCTGCCTACGTATCCTTTCGGAATCAAGTCAAACGTAGTTCAGGCAACTTTTGTTTTTGTTTTCTTTTTCTTTTTTTTTTTTGTTTTATTTTGTTTTGTAAGTGGCTCAAAAATTGGTGGAGAGAATTGGGTAGTGTTTGGGGAGTAGTGGGGAATAAAACCTTCGCCATTTTCAAGCGTGTCAGGACCACTGGAGCACGATTTAGACGTAGTATCTCTTGACTGCATCTGCATTTACTGCTGTGTCGGGGTCATTTCCTTCGATATCACCTAAATACAATGCTCCTCTCGGCAATATCTTCCTTACGATGTATGGGCCTTTCCAATTTGGGGCAAACTTTCCTTTTGCTTCTTCATGATGCGGCAGAATACGCCTTAGTACCAGCTGAACCTACTTCGAAATTCCGGGGTCGGACTTTCTTGTTGTAAGCACGGGCCATCCTTCGTTGGTATAACTGTCCGTGACAAACTGCGGCCATTCGCTTTTCATCAATCAACGTCAATTGCTCTAACCGAGTCTTGACCCACTCGCTGTCCTCGATTTCTGCTTCGACAATGATTCGAAGCGAAGGAATTTCTACCTCTGCCGGTATTACAGCCTCGGTCCCATAAACCAAAAGATAAGGAGTCGCTCCCACCGATGTGCGTACCGTAGTGCGGTACCCCAATAATGCAAAAGGTAACTGCTCATGCCACTGTCGGGAACTTTGGATCGTTTTCCTCAAAATCTTCTTGATGTTTTTATTTGCAGCTTCCACAGCACCATTGGCTTTCGGCCGATAAGGAGTAGAATTCCTATGCGTTATCTTGAATTGCTCGCATACATCTCCCATCAAGTGACTGTTCAAGTTTGCTGCATTATCTATAATGATAGTCGCAGGAATACCGAAGCGACAGATAAGATTTGAGTGCACGAAATCTACTACAGCTTTCTTAGTGACCGACTTGAGAGTGACAGCTTCTACCCATTTTGTGAAGTAATCGATGGCAACTAGTATAAACCTGTGTCCATTCGAGGCCTTTGGTTCAATTGGTCCAATGACGTCCATGCCCCAGGCGACAAATGGCCAAGGCGCAGACATGGGATGCAGTTCCGTGGGAGGTGCATGAATCAAATCACCGTGCACCTGACACTGATGACATTTCCGAACGAAGCTGAAGCAATCCTTTTCCATGGTCATCCAGTAATAACCTGCTCTAAGGATTTTCTTCGCTAAGACATACCCGTTCATGTGAGGTCCGCACACACCTGCGTGTACTTCGTGCATGATCTTTCTCGCTTCCTCGATATCGACACATCTTAGGAGATTGAGGTCCGGGGTCCTCTTATATAACAATTCACCGCTCAAAAAGAAACCACTTGCATGTCGCCTAATGGTCCTCTTCTGATCTCCAGTAGCATGCTCTGGGTATTCTTGCGTCTTCAGGAATTTCCTGATGTCATGGTACCAAGGCTGCGTACTTGATCCTGCCTCGATTACACTGCAGTAACCGTGTCTTTCCTTGATTTGGATTTCCAAAGGATCGACGTGGGCGTTGCCCGGGTAGGGTAGCATTGAAGCCAAAGTAGCAAGTGCATCTGCCAGTTCATTGTGACACCTCGGAATATACCTGAACTCTATTGAGGTAAAGCGCTTGCTGAGGTCCTCCACATGTTGTCGGTATGGGATAAGTTTGACATCCCGAGTTTCCCACTCGCCTTGAGCTTGCCGGATGATCAGGTCAGAATCTCCCATAATCAGTAAGTTTTCGACATCCTGATCGATTGCCATATGCATGCCCATAATGCAGGCTTCATACTCAGCTGTATTGTTTGTGCAAAAGAAACGCAGTCTAGCTGTGGCGGGATAATGCTGACCGGAAGGCGAGATCAAAATTGCCCCAATCCCTACACCCTTGGCGTTCACGGCTCCGTCAAAGAACATCTTCCAAACATGAGCTTCCTCCGAGATCACTTCTACGGTGTTTACCTCTTCATCTGGAAAGTAGGTATCCAATGGCTGGTATTCCTCATCGACCGGATTTTCGGCCAAATGATCTGCTAATGCCTGGGCTTTCATTGCCGTGCGAGTGACATAAACTATGTCGAATTCCGTAAGCAAAATTTGCCATTTAGCCAGTCTCCCAGTAGGCATTGGTTTCTGAAATATATACTTCAAAGGATCCAACCTGCTTATGAGGAACGTAGTGTGGGCTTGGAGATAATGTCTCAGCTTTTGTGCAACCCATGTGAGAGCGCAACATGTCCTTTCCAACAGTGTGTATTTGGCCTCGTAGCCGGTGAATTTCTTGCTCAAATAGTAGATTGGTTGCTCTTTCTTTCCGGTTACGTCGTGTTGCCCGAGGACGCAGCCGAAAGAGTTCTCCAAGACTGTTAGATACAAGAAAAGTGGCCTTCCCGGTTCTGGAGGGACCAAGACCGGGGGATTCGAAAGGTATTCTTTGACTTTATCAAAGGCTTCTTGACACTCAGTTGTCCACTTAATCGCCGCATCTTTCCTTAACAGCTTGAATATGGGCTCACACGTGCTCGTCAGCTGGGCAATAAACCGACTGATGTAGTTCAACCTGCCCAAAAGACTCATCACGTCTTTCTTTGTTCTTGGGGGAGGCAGATCTCTGATGGATTTTATCTTAGTTGGATCTAGCTCGATACCTCTCCTGCTTACGATGAAACCCAAAAGTTTGCCCGACGGAACTCCGAAAGCACATTTGGCTGGGTTTAGCTTCAAGTCATACTTCCTTAGCCTCTCGAAGAATTTCCTCAAGTCTTGGATGTGATTATCCTGCGTCCTGGACTTGACTATCACGTCATCCACGTACACCTCTATTTCCTGATGCATCATGTCATGGAAAATGGCAGTCATGGCCCTCATGTAAGTAGCCCCAGCATTCTTCAAACCAAATGGCATGACCCGGTAGCAGTAGGTGCCCCAAGGCGTGGTGAAGGTAGTTTTCTCAGCGTCCCCTTCATCCATCAGTACCTGATGATACCCAGCGTAACAATCTACGAAAGACTGTATCTCGTGTTTGGCGCAATTATCAACGAGGATGTGGATGTTGGGCAGCGGGAAATTATCTTTAGGACTTGCTTTGTTCAAATCTCGGTAGTCTACACATACTCGAGTTTTCCCGTCCTTCTTTGGTACTGGAACCACATTCGCCAACCATGTTGTATATTGGACTACCCGAATCACTCCCGTTTTCAGTTGTTTGGTGATCTCCTCTTTAATCTTGTCACTGACCTCAGTTTTGAATTTTCGTTGCTTTTGTTGAACTGGAGGACAATCAGGATGAATCGGCAATTTATGAACCACTAGATCAACACCTAGCCCCGGCATGTCATCATATGACCAAGCAAACACGTCTTTAAATTCAAAAAGAAGTTGAATTATCGCCTCTCGCATTTTCTTGTCCGTGTGAATGCTTATCTTGGTCTCCCGGATTTCTTCCGGGGTTCCCAAATTTACCGGTTCAGTGTCATTCAGATTTGGCTTAGGTTTATTCTCGAAATATTCCAACTCTCGGTTTATTTCCCTAAAAGCCTCTTCCGCATCATATTCTGGTTCTGGGTTCATTAATTCGCAGTTAAATAGCTCATTGTGATCTGGGCATGAAGTCCGCAAGCATGTCATATTTAAAGCCGCATTATTAGAACTGAAAAGGAAGATAAAAGGAAAACTAATAAAAATCAGAACAAAAGAAAGAATAGGAAAACAATGATGATTTTTTTTTATATATATATTTTCTTTGGAAAGTTGGAAGACAACAATGTTTACGACTAGGAATTGAAAGCAACAATTGAAAAGAAGAAAACGTTCAAGTTATGTCCTGGGATAACTTGTGACATAGGAAAGGTGGCAGGACATGTCTACCCGGACTTCCGTCTAGTCGGGAATGGCGTGGCCTCCCGGTTTTGGAGTTGGGCGCTCGGCCCCATGTACAGCATCTCAGTAGTGCTCGTTCCTTCACCTAGTTGAACCATGTGGATTTTGTAGAGCATTTCCCTCATTGCCCCACATATCTCCTCGATTTCCTCAGCTGTGAAGACCTCATCATCTTCTTCAACGTACTTCGGCCTGATGAAAGTTGCATATAAATCCGGCAGTGGTTGAGGTAACTTCCAACCCTCATCTCTCCTCTTCTTTGCCCATTCTTCGTCTGCTGGAGTAGGTTTGAAGCCTAGTCCAAAAGGTTTCTTGATGACTGGCAAAGTAATGGGTTCTGTTATTCCCTGAAGGGTTCGTCCAAGTCCCTTCCCTGGCCTAAATCCGTGCCGGATCATCTCTTTGGCCACCATAACCGAGGCGTTAGACAAGAAAGGCTGGGGGCAGGGTATTCCCTCTTCGTGCTGCTCTGCTAGTACAACCTCGAAAGCTTGATAGACCGTATGTTCGCTTCCTTCTCTTGGTTCAAGGTACGGGATGGATGGGTCCCGATAAATGGCATGCTCATCTTCCCCATGGACCACGATCTCTCGGTCTTCGTACTCGAACTTCACCATCTGGTGAAGAGTGGAAGGCACGGCTCCTGCCGCATGGATCCAAGGTCTGCCAAGGAGGAAATTGTAGGATGTGTCCATGTCGATCACCTGGAAGGTTACTCGAGATTCGACTGGTCCTATGACCAACAACAGGTCTATTTCTCCCATGGTATCTCTCTTGATGTCGTCGAAAGCTCTTACGCAGACATTGTTGGGTCGGATTCTTCCGGTCCCAATTTCTATTCTTTGTAGCGTGGAGAGCGGGCAAATGTCAACGCCTGAGCCTCCATCCAACATTACCCGCTTGACATAGTAGTCCTCGCATTTAACTGTTAAATGCAAGGCCTTGTTGTGTGCTGCTCCTTCCGGGGGTAAATCGTTTTTGCTGAAAAGAGATTTGGTTGACAGCGAAGAATCTTTCTGTCATCCGCTCTAGTTGTTCCACCGAGGTTTCAACTGGTACATATGCTTCATTCAGGGTTTTCAATAGGATCTTTTGATGCTCAGTCGACCTCATCAATAATGACAGCATGGATACTTGCTCAGGGTACTTGCGCAGCTGATCTATCACTTCGTAATCAGACATCTTCATTTGTTGGAAGAACACTTCCGCTTCTTCAACACTCACAGGCTTCTTTAGAGGGAAGCGCCTTTGTGTGGCGTTGTTCAGTTCTTGGGTATTTGAATACCTTCCAATGAAAGTATTTTCTGGAAGTTCTCCCATGACCTCTTTACCTTTGTACATTACCAAAGTCTTTTGATAATTCCACGGTACTGTGGACGGGTTGGTCATTGGCTTTTGTGGCACGCGTCCGATAACCACTGGCTCATTCAGCCGAGGTGGTTGAATCGTCCCCCGGACCACATAGGCCCCTTTCGGCACGTACATAGGTTTTGTCTTTTTGATCCCGAAGTTCTGCGTCTTCTTGGCTTGACCTCGTGGTATGTAAAGAACTCCACCCTTTGCTGATACCACTTTCTTCTCCACCTTCTTTTCAGGCTTGCTCTTTACAGCCTTGGCCTCCTCCCCCTTTTCTGATTTCTGGTCTATTTCAGGCCTCTTCCCCGTGTCGACAATGGCAATTATGGCTTTCAAAGCAGGGTCGAACTCTTTGTCTTCACAAATCATGCCGATCAGCGGCCCATTATTGTGAGCGGGCAATGGATTGTTAGTCACATTTGGGATCTCTTCGTCCCTTAGCACTATTTTCCCCTGCTCTATCAAATTTTCGACCACTCTTTTCAATGACCAGCAGTCGTTTGTATCATGTCCCTCGGCTCCTGAATGATAGGCGCATCTGACTCCGGCTTTGTAAGAAGGCGATGTTGGGTTTTGCCTCGTTTGGGGAATTGGTTGCAAGAAACCCAACTGGACTAGCTTAGGGAACAAAGTAGAGTATTGTTCACCGATGGGCGTGAAAGTCCGCCGTCGAGGTGGCTCCTGGGGGCGGTAGTTATTCTGCGGGGGTTGTGGGTTATAGTGGTTGCGGTAAGGAGGCTGATTTCTGGGAGGTGGAGCTGGGCCTCGGTTGGCTTGTTGTGGTGGATGGTTATAAGGTTGGGCATTCATGACCATATAAGGCTGATGAGCATATGCCAAATTTGAGTGGGGGTAATAGTGTTGTGGGGCTCTTTCCGGAAAATGGGGCCTGGGATGACGATACTCCCTTGCTTCAGAGGCTGCCATAGTCGTTTCTTCCTTCTTCTTCCCCCTCGTCGTTCCTCCAGACCCGCTTTGGACGGCCTGGGAAGTTGCCCTTATGGCTGCTTGACTCAGAATCCTACCCGTTTTCAACCCATTTTCCACCATCTCTCCAATCTTGATCGCTTCCGCGAATGGCTTACCCATGGCCGACATCATGTTTTGGAAATAGTCAGACTCTTGAGCCTGGAGAAAGGTAGTGACCATTTCCACTTCATCCATGGGAGGCTTTACTCTCGACGCCTGTTCACGCCACTTAATAGCATATTCTCTAAAGCTTTCCGAAGGTTTCTTCTTCAAATTCGACAGAGAGTTTCGGTCTGGTGCAATGTCGATGTTATACTGGAATTGTTTTACAAAATCTCTGGCGAGATCATCCCATATATGCCATCGGGACATTTCCTGATCCATATACCATTCCGAAGCTATCCCTACTAGACTTTCCCCAAAATATGCCATTAGCAGTTCTTCTTTTCCGCCGGCTCCCCGCAATTGGTTGCAGTATTTCTTAAGATGCGCAATGGGGTCACCGTGCCCATCGTATTTCTCGAACTTAGGGGTCTTGAAACCCGTTGGCAGGTGCACGTGAGGGAACATGCACAGGTCGGCGTAAGAGACGCTCTTTTGTCCGCTCAATCCTTGCATATTCTTCAAACTTTGTTCAAGGCTTCTCATTCTCTTGGCAATCTCATTTTGTTCTGCAATTCTGGGGTTCTGATCCTGCCCGGGTGCAAGCTCGCACTGAGGCGGTAGAGGATTAGTGTTGGTAGCGAACCTGGTTGGTTCCATTGAGAACGATGGTGCTTGGAATGTAAAAGAGGATGAGTCAAAGCTTGGCTTGTATGTGGTAGGTTGTGCCGTAACCGGGCAAGGCGATGCAGTAAAGATGTTCATGCTTGCATCGGTGGCCGACATTCGGGGATGAGGCTCAGAAGGCGATCCAGCAGAGAAGGCTGAGGTGGCTGGGTACCCAAATGGAGTAGCAGGATAATTTATGGGGACATTAGACGTTCCACTTGACCTGGAGAATAATTCAGGGAATCCGGGGACGACACTTGGCGGCTCTTTCCCGTTGTTCCAGTCGTCCAGCATTTCCAACATGCGGAGCCGTAGGATCCTGTTTTCCTCCGCAGTTGCGGATTCAGGTGTGAGGACGGTTGAGATCGAGCTTTCCTCGGAAACAGGGATTGTTTGCAATGGAATTTCTGAAGACATTTCCACACTTCCTTTTGACCTGGTGAAGTAAGTGTGAGTACTGCTTCTGGCCCTAACAACAGGTAGTTGAACACTTCTCCTTGACCTCGTGAAATATGAGTGCGAGGCCAGACTTTCACCAAACCAACCGTCTTTCCAAAAACCCTGGGAATACTCAACGACAAACGCACGGTTAATTTATAGCAAATAACAGATATTTAATCTCATGTTGGGTATGATGCACCTATACAGTTAAGTGGATTACTATATGTTTGCTACGAGAGCATGCGTCATTCCGGCATTTTTATTAGTTTTTTCTTTTTTCTTTTTTTCTTTTTTTTTCTTTTTGTTTTTTTTTCTTTTTTTTTTTTTTTATTTTGCAGTAAAAGAAATGCGACCGGATCTGATGAGGATTGCCTACGTATCACGATGCCTACGTGAATCAGATCATTACGTAGTTCGAATAACACAAATGAGCGTAAAAGAAATAACCTCTTTATTGTTGAAACGTTCTATTACAAGCTACATTTTGCAAAAGAAAGGGCAAACTTTGAAAATAAACCTAGACTCAAAATAGACTGAAAATCACCCTGATGGAAAAACAGGCAGAAGATGCTAAGATACAGATTTGACCTATGAATGCATTATGGTTTTAAAAATTGGTTTCCGCGGGGCATCGTTCGGCCTCGCCGCGGTCCTAGGCGTGAGATCCCTCTCAAGTTGCTCTAGCTCGTGCATAGTCTGCTTGACATAAACCATTACTGCCGAGAGGAAGGTAACACTGGACATGTTCTCACATCGTAGACATCGTCTGGTGATGGCATGGGCAATGGCCTTGATCCTATCTCTGGTTTGCTTCTTCTCTACAAGCAGGCGTTTTATCTGATCGCTGCATATCTTGAAGACTTGAGCATCTTGTACATGCTAATGCTTCAGTCGCCGTATTTCCAACTTCATCTGGGCTATTGAGTCGTACCAGTATCTGCTCTCAATTTGGAAATCCTTGGCCTGATTAGCTACTTTGATTTCAAGTGCAACCATCTCTCTCTTTATTTTAGCAACAGTTTTCTCGTGGTCGCCTTCCAATTGATTCAGATATCGACGATGCTTATCTGCTCTCGTATCCCACTGCGCTTTGAGCTCTGCTATGACGCTTCCAGACTTTTCCAAACCATCTTGCCATCCTCTGATCTCGCTTTTTAGCCTTTTTATCAGGTGCTCGTCTGATCGACGTCTTGGTTGTTTATCTGCATCCAACCTTATCTGTTTGTTCTGGGTTCTGAGCATTTCATTTTCTTGAATTAACCTGTTCCGCTCTCCCAGATCGGTGGCAATTTGCACGTTGTGCTCGTATCTCATGCCTTCTACTTGTTGCTTCAACCTGCTGATTTCGGCACAATAGCCTCTTTCCTTTGCTAACCAATCCCAATGCCTTTGCGATGACTCGGTGAAATTCCGGATGTGGGGTCTTTTGGCTGGCCTTTCATGCTCGAGTTCCCTTCTATACCATGCAAGGTAACCTGGCGCCGTTTCTCCTTTGGCTCGATCCCGCACGCAAGTATCTGATTTCAGATATTGACCCTCATTCCAGATTTGGCGAATCTTTGCTTCTGGGAACTGTCCGTTAGGACTTATCTCAACTGCTTGAGCGCTAAGATCTTCCTCATGAGGTACTGTCTGGCATCTTCCGAACTGTCTCAAAACTCGGCCGGGTGCGTAAGGTTGAATGCTCTTAAGCCCCATCAGCAAGAAATGAGTTTTAGCCGCCGACATATATAAGATCTCATCAACAGGCAACCATCCCAACGTCCATTGTATTTGGCTGGCAGTAAGAGCTTGCAAGAACGAGGTCCATGCCAGGACTCCTTTGGGCCAAATGATCTCTCTGGTTCTCGTGTAAGATTCTTCTATGCGGGTCTTTTCCGGGGAACCATGGCTCAAAATCTCGGAATGATGGCAGAGGTGCTCGGTCATCCATATCTGTAGGAGCAAGTTACAACCTTCGAAGAAATTTCCCCCAGCTTTACAAGCTGTGAGAGCTCGAAAGATGTCGGATACCACCATAGGCGCGAGAGTACTGTCACTTTGCGTGAGTAAAGTGCTGACGACCCCAGATATCTTCAAATCAATGTTTCCATCTTTCCTCGGAAATACCAGAAGACCCAGGAACATTATCATGAACGCTACCCGTCTGTGCTCGTCCCACTTCTGACGAACTCCTTTGCTGCACAGTTTGTTGATTGGATTATTGAATCCCCCCTCGTGACCGTACCTATCATATATGAAGCATGGAGTACAGAATCCGGCTGCTAGATCCGGGTTGTGGACTGTTCTAGGTATCTTCAATGAATCTAGGAACCGATGTACCGTGACGACTCTTGGGGCAACCAAGTATTTTTCCCTCAAGGGAAGCTCAGTATTCCCGATGTATCCGGCCAATTCTTCCAAAGTCGGGGTGAGTTCAAAATCAGAGAAGTGGAAAACATTGTGCGCCGGGTCCCAATAGGTAACCAAAGCCCTTATGATATCTCCCCGAGGTTGGATTTCCAACAGACCCGCAAGACCTTTCAGATATTTCTTAACCTCATTTTGTCCTTCAACACCTAGATCATTCCACCATAGCCGCAACTTGACAGGGATTTTGGTCATTATTGAAAAATGTTCATTTTGCATCGTGCTCATCCTGCACATTTATTAAGGTGATTTTAACAAAACGAACTGACTCAATTTTTTTTTTTTTTTTTTTTTTTACAGAGGGGATCGAGTTTTAAACACGGCCTTTAAACATTTCGGGGGCGAAGATTTTAAGGCTGTGTGGGTCTACTGGATAACAATGCTAAACAAGACCCAAAGGTGGCTATTATGCAAAGTCAGCCTTCCGGCGTCCCTTTCGGGAACATTTGGCTATTTATGATAAAACAATGTCACCTGACTTATTTACGACTCTATTAAAAATTTGACACATCTTTTATTTATTTATTTACTGATTTTTGGCTATTTAGAAAAATGGGGTTGAACCCGACGAGGGTTGCCTACGTATCTCACATCCGGTGAGAATCAAACCGGCGTAGTTCGGGCATATCATGAATAGAGAAAACCTAGAAATCAAGAATAAGTATTATTATTTTGAAAAAAGATAAAGACTAAAGAAAAAATATTTTTTTTTTGGCAATATTTGGACCATTAGTCTGAATTTATAAAAGGGGTACTACAAAAGAAACAACACATTTTTTGAATTATGGATTTTCCATTTTTTTTTACTTTTAAAATAAATACCATTTTTTTTTTTTGAAAGTGATAAAAGAAATTTTTTTTTTATTTTTTTTTTAATAACTCTCAATAAAAGACAGGTTTTTTTTTTTAGAAAAATTCCGGCGAGGTTTTGACACTACTTGGACATTGGTTTTATTTTCCAAAAATAGTAATTATCTCCCCTACGCTGCTATTTTCCCCTTTTTTAGGAACCGGTCGACATGCGGAACCGAAGCAAATAAATGCACAACACAAACAGGATGCAGCAGGGTGGTCTTTTTCGTTTCAGGCTGCCTGTCCTAGACGGACCCAACCCCTGTGTTGAGTCCCCTAAGTCAAATGCAACATGATGCAAATAAGCGTTCCTACTAGGGATCCGGCATGAAGTCAAGTTATTCTAGGTTCGTAACCTGGGTATTTGTTCTAGACTGTGCACCCGAGCGGACAACTCGAGTCGAGGAGGGGGCTACGTACCGGGGACCCGCGAGATCGTCCGGCTTTGTAACTTGTCCGTCCTCTTTCTTATTTTAGGTATTGACATTAACAGAATAGGGAGTCCCGACCAGCGAGCTTCTCCCCGGAAGTAAGAAGAGAAAGGTTTCGGCACAGTTTATATACAGTTCAGATAATATCAAAGCGGTAAAAGACAACATTTAGCACGTTACGCAAAAAACATGTAATAAAAATCAGATAATAAAGCCAAATATAACAATTATTCTAAGCTCGAATTCTTGAACCCTGAACCAGTGGTTCTGGGTGTACAATTCCCCAGCAGAGTCGCCAGAGCTGTCACACCTCCTTTTTGCGCGCCCCGCCCCGAAGGGTTGAATGCGCGGGTGGAGTTTTTCCAATTTAAGTGACAATATTCGAAATGGGATTATTTATTTAATTCAGAGTCGCCACTTGGGAAAGGTTTGGTTTTTGGTGTCCCAAGTCACCGGTTTATCTTGAATCCCAAATCGAGGAAATTTTCGACTTTTCCAAATGAAGTCTGCGAACCAGAAATTCTAAGTAAGGAATTCTGTTGACCCGAGGGAAGGTGTTAGGCACCCTCGAATCCCGTGGTTCTAGCACGGTCGCTTAAATTGTTATAATGGCTAAATATCTGATTTAAATACATGTTGTGACTTATGTGCTTTTATTAAGTTTAAACCGCTTTTATTATTATCATTTATTTTTATAGAATTGCAACGTCGTGAAAATGCATCTCGAACCACGTCACAATCAATGCACCCGTAGTTGTTAACACATTTCGACTCCGTTGAGATTTGAATTTGGGTCACATAAATGCGCACCCGAATTTAAGAATGTAATTTAATTAAGCCGCGCCTAAAGAGTCTAACGCGTTATTATTTTCTGAGAAGGCCATGAGATTCACTAAACGGCCTAGCCCGAATTCTAAATAATTATCGTGGTTATTTATTGAGGGCCCCCGCAATTTTGCATTTTTATTTGGCGAGGCTCATCTCTATTTTAGAAAGGATACCCTAAAGTGGCTACATTTCTAATGCATTTGTCTCTAAAACTAGAAGAAAAGGTACATGCTAATTCAATTATAGGCTTTTGCCTAATCTGGATTCTTGTCAATTTCTGATTAATTATTTACAGAGTGGAGAGATGTCATACCTTGTGAAACATGCTTTAATTGGACAAAGAAGTTACATTCGAGATTGACCCAATGTTATACGTGCGTCCAAAACATTTCTTGAATTGAATTTAACTAGACTTATTTAGGCTGGATTAAGGGAACTAACTACTATGTCTTATTAATAATAGGGATTCGAACGCGCTTCTATATGCTGCCTAGCGGGTTCTGATAAAGGAAAACTAAAAATAACACCAAACATCATCGCGTAAAGAAATGGAAGTACTCTATTGCATGCATCTCATTTTAGTTAAACAGGAATCCGGTCGAGAATTCTATGTCAATTATCCATACATTCTACATATTATACTATTACATCTTGTACTGGCAAACAACTATGAACTAAGATGCAAGAGGCTAAACTTGATTAAGTATTATCTAACTAATCTTTCATTACTGAATCACGCTAATCAATTTATACAACAGAAGTCAGTATATCACAAACATTACGAAACAGACATCTAAATCTTCTTCAAGAAATCCTCTCATTTCATGCTTTTGAACTGTTACAGTTAACACCAAAATTGGATCTGAAATGTGTACCTGGAGAACACTGAATACTGAAATGCAAAGAAGAAGTGAAGCAGAAAGGTCAGCAGCAGCAGGAAACCAAATAGCAGCAGCAACAACAGGTAACCAAATAGAAGCAAAAACCCAGTGCAAGATGCAGCTGGAGCCAATGAAAAATGGTAGGCAGGTAGCAGCAAACAATGCAGTAGGAATAATACTCCAAGACAGACCAATCCAGGGGAAACGAACAATGTGAATCAACCAATGAACTCAGCTGATACTTGAAAGAAAACAGAGTTGATTGAACAGGTTGAACAAGACTGAGAATCAGACAAACAAAACAGAAATAATTGCTGATTTTTCTGTTTATCCCTTTCCCTATCTTCTTTCTTTTCAAAAATCCAATATCAGTCTGCAGTTTTGAACTTATACTTGAGTTATCAGAAAGAGACCTTTTCCGGTTTTTACTGTTTTCCCCAGAACTTCAGTTCTCAGATTTCAGTTTAGGCTCCCCTGTGTCTCTCTATGTATGTCTGTGTGTGTATACCCTTCAGTGTGTATTCCCCTCCCTCTTCTTCTTTCCAACTTTCCTATATGCTCTGTGTGTATCTATTTGTATGTATTTCAGCTCTCTCTTTCAAAAAAAAAATCCTCACAGTCTGTCTATATTTTTTCCCCTCTAATTCTGTCTCTCTATCTTAGTCAGATCTCCCCTTTTATAAACCTTCCTTACCCCTTTTAACAGCCTGTTTAGACTATCACCATACCCCTCCCATGTGCCTTCCATTTTCAGTTCCACTTTAGCTAATTAAGTATTAACCCCATCAATATTCCCTGGCAGACTTATCTTTCCTATTTTATTCACTAAAAGCAAGTATGGGTAGTAGAATATATCTGACAGCATATGCTGTCAAACCATTTTTTTAAAATCAAAAGCCTTTTATGCAGGAAAATAGGCTGTGCACAATGCACATGCTGTGCACAAGTGCACATGCTGTGCACAAGTGCACATGCCATCAACTCAGATTTCAATTATAGATCAAGCCTCAGGTTTCTGAAATCATATTAACAACTATAAGTAACTGAACTTGGTTCTTAATTGATTCAGGCAAATGTTCAACAGAAGCAAATTGATTTATTTTGTTTAGGCAGTTGAAACTAATTGACGACACATGTCGACTCGACTATATTAGCATTAACATACACAATCGTAGCCAAAAATCAGACATTCAAAGTATAGGACACATGATTTGAATTGTACTGGCTAAGCAAAGTGGTACTCGAGGAGCCAATTGATCAGTCAAACATTTGGAGCCCAATTATTCGCACAGCATATACACACGCATTATCAGAATAAAGGAGGGATTCAAACAAACACAGTGGTTCAGGAAAAGTGGTCAAACAGAAGTTGGTAAAAATTCAAAGACACAAATTGAAACAAAACATGAACAGACATTTAATCACTCACATGGACCAAACAGAAATGAAGAAAAGAAAGCAAGACTCACCTCAAACCTTGAAAAATCAAAACCTTGACTCGGATTTGGACAGACCTTTCTTAAGGCTGAACGGACTTTAATCGAAGTGTTTCTCAGATGAGAAACACTTCGATTAAGGTCCTTTAGTCCTTAATTTCTTTGGCTCGAACGGGTATGAACCAGTGACGAGGAACCTTGTGGTTTCAAAACTCAGATCTAGGATTCGTGCTTCCCTGGTCATATTCGGACCAAACCAAGTATGGTTTGGTCACGAGGGGGGTCTGGGGAGTGTCTGGTATGAATTTAGGGCCGATCGGTGTAGATTAGGTTCCGACTCGAATCTTCAAATGAAGATTCGAGAAGGTGGGATAGGATTCGAGGTGTGTGGTTGGTAGATTCGGGTTCAGGACGGCATGGGGGTTCCGTGGTGTTAAGGGGAAGGTCACCGGCATCCATGCCGCCGGCTTTCATGGCAAAAGTACACAGGAGCGGCTAGGGTTTAGGGGCCTGGTCTGTGGAGACGAAGGCTGGGGTATTGGATAGGGGGCAGGGTAAGGTTATGAACTTATATAGTTAGTGGGTGGATTGATCTCAACCGTTAGATCAATCTAGATCTACGGTCTGGATCTGATGGCTTAAGTGGAACGGTGTCGTTTCAAGGGTAAAGGGTTGGGGTCGGTCCGGGTGAGACGGGTCGGGTTTATTGGTGGGTTATGGGGAAGTGATCTTGGCCGTTGATCAGTCTGAGATCAACGGCCCAGACCACACTGGATTGAAACGACGTCGTTTGGACTCTCTAGGCATCAGCTAGCCTTGGACCGGGCAGGCCTGGTTTGGGCGTTGTTTGTTTTGGGCCAATTTTAATAAATTGGCCCAATCCGGAGGGGGAAGATTTTTTTTTTTTTTTTTTTTTTTATTTTGAAAACAAAACTAAGCAAAAAAAATCAAATTAAAAATTAAATACACACTCAACACAATTATTTGCAAACACAATAAAATATTTCAGAACAGGTAAAATCAAACAAATCAAAATCACGGACGAAGATGCCTATTTATGATTTTCTATTTAACGACCGGATTACGGTTCGAATTATGCATGACCCCCACATTTTTTATTTTGTTTTAAATAAATAAATAAATAAAAATGGGCAAAAGTCACAAATAAATCAACAAAGTGCCGCACAGAAATCCAAAATTGTACAGCAGGACCAATTTTTATTATTTTTTAATTCTTTTGGAGTGATTATCGTACGAAACAAAAATCACGTGCTCACAGCTGCCCCTCTTTGTTCGGAAACACGAAGAGTTTTCGTGCAAAGATAAAGTGAGCGTGTACGAGCGATTTTTGCCTATGGACCACTCCGTATGAAGCATGTTTTTGAAAGATCTGACCGAATCTTGCTTCAAAGATTTCCTACATATCCTGGGCTAAACAGGAATCAGGTCAATGTAGTTCGAGAGGTTTTGGTAGCTGGGACTACCATGGGATTGCAATGCTTGCTGCTACTGCTGTTGCTGTTGTCACTGCTGCGTCACTGACCGCCTTATTACAACCAAACGAAAATTGGAAACTGAACTAACTACTTATATGCATGTCAACTGCTAGTTACAAGATTCCTATCTATGATTCTTTTACGACTTGATCTTGGGTCTTAGCTGATTCTGCTTGTAGACTCCGACCTGAATCTTGATGCTTGCGAGTTGAGGCGACTTGTTTAATCTCTGGGATACTGAGTGAGACGCGATTGGCAGGGTTCAGGACCTTAATCAAATGTTGGAGTCAATCCGCCTTCCATTTACTCCGAATCTTGGGACATTTTTTTTTTCTTTGATTCCGAATTGGGACTCATCTCGTGGGTCATTTCGATCCATGTGGCTCGAGGTCAGACCTGCGGGAGAAAACAAACGAACGAAATTTTCTGCCCCAGTTTCACTAGGAAAATTTCGTTAATTATTCGCCAGAAAATTCATAAAATTGATGAAAGAGGATATGCATGCTCAGTTCAGGGTTGGAGCCCTAATACCGACTAGCTCGGGAAAGGTTCAGTTTAGGGTTTAAAACCCCAACGCCGAACAAAGGAAGAATTCAGTTTAGGGTGTAAAACCCTAATGCTGACTAAAAGGAAAAAGTTCAGTTTAGGGTTTAAAACCCTAATGCTGACTAAAAGGAAATTCAGTTTAGGGTTTAAAACCCTAATGCTGATTGCATGGAAAAGCTCAGTTTAGGGTTTAAAACCCTAATGCTGGCTGAAAGGGAAAAGTTCAGTTTAGGGTTTAAAACCCTAATGCTGACTAAAAGGAAAAAGTTCAGTTTAGGGTTTAAAACCCTAATGCTGACTAAAAGGAAAATTCAGTTTAGGGTTTAAAACCCTAATGCTGATTACATGGAAAAGCTCAGTTTAGGGTTTAGAACCCTAATGCTGGCTGAAAGGGAAAAGTTCAGTTTAGGGTTTAAAACCCTAATGCTGACTAAAAGGAAAATTCAGTTTAGGGTTTAAAACCCTAATGCTGATTGCATGGAAAAGCTCAGTTTAGGGTTTAAAACCCTAATGCTGGCTGAAAGGAAAAAGTTTAGTTTAGGGTTTAAAACCCTAATGCTGACTAAAAGGAAAATTCAGTTTAGGGTTTAAAACCCTAATGCTGATTGCATGGAAAAGCTCAGTTTAGGGTTTAAAACCCTAATGCTGGCTGAAAGGGAAAAGTTCAGTTTAGGGTTTAAAACCCTAATGCTGACTAAAAGGAAAATTCAGTTTAGGGTTTAAAACCCTAATGCTGATTGCATGGAAAAGCTCAGTTTAGGGTTTAAAACCCTAATGCTGGCTGAAAGGAAAAAGTTCAGTTTAGGGTTTAAAACCCTAATGCTGATTGCATGGAAAAGCTCAGTTTAGGGTTTAAAACCCTAATGCTGGCTGAAAGGAAAAAGTTCAGTTTAGGGTTTAAAACCCTAATGCTGATTGCATGGAAAAGCTCAGTTTAGGGTTTAAAACCCTAATGCTGGCTGAAAGGAAAAAGTTCAGTTTAGGGTTTAAAACCCTAATGCTGACTAAAAGGAAAATTCAATTTAGGGTTTAAAACCCTAATGCTGATTGCATGGAAAAGCTCAGTTTAGGGTTTAAGACCCTAATGCTGGCTGAAAGGGAAAAGTTCAGTTTAGGGTTTAAAACCCTAATGCTGACTAAAAGGAAAATTCAGTTTAGGGTTTAAAACCCTAATGCTGACTAAAAGGAAAATTCAGTTTAGGGTTTAAAACCCTAATACTGATTGCATGGAAAAGCTCAGTTTAGGGTTTTAAAACCCTAATGCTGGCTGAAAGGAAAAAGTTCAGTTTAGGGTTTAAAACCCTAATGCTGACTAACAGGAAAAGCTCAGTTTAAGGTTTTAAAACCATAATGCTGATCGGCTGGGGATAAAGCTCGAGAATACTACACGATCTATTTTTTGAGTTTTCTTGTTTTAATAGAAGATAAAAGGGAGTTTTGCGGGAACTTACCTTTTGAGTGAATTCCTTATTGCCAAAATGTTTCTTGTACCCGTGTACCTTCTTCTTTGGGCGACACCTGCTTCTTGCACGGTTGTCTTGGATTATACCTGTTTCAACTTTTCAGACAAAGAACAATTGTTAGTTCTGAAATAACGGTCGGTTCGGTGACCTTGATCGTTCCCAATTGCTTTGTTGCGTCTCTATTTCTGTTGCGAAGTCCCGCCATTGATTTGATTCGAATGGCGAAACCTTTAGACTGCTCAGGCTTGTATTTCCGGATTCTGTGATGACTTGCTTCGTAAGGCTCTTTTTTGTGTCCCGTTTTGATTGGAGGTTCTCAACGGGGATTTTATTGGAGGCGTTCTGTACAAAAAGGAAGCTCTGTGGGGAATATTTACAAAGTGGATTCTTTGTGTGGATTTTTGTACAATGGGGCATGCTGGGGATTTATTTCAAAGCGGGATTTCTAGGATTTGTTGGGGTAAGCTTGCTGGGGAATTTTTACAAAAGGACTCGCTGGGATGTGCTGGGGAGATTCCATTTTTTTTTTATTTTTTTTATTTTTTTTTTGTATATTGGGGAGACTCTGTGGGAGATTGTACAATAGGAGAGACCCTGTGGGGATTTGTACGGGGCGGACTTGCTGGGGAAGATTTCCCTTTTTCCCCTTTACCCTGAAACACCATCAAACGTCATGATTCATCATGCTTGGGCAATCATACCAACGAGATGAGGCGCTTTCCTTCATGAGACGGGATTCCGTGCAAACAAACCATGCCACCTGTCCTTTCCGGTGTGTCCTGAACTCGGGGTTAAAATGCAAAAGGGATTCGAAAAGAAACAAAGAAAGGGGAAAACAAATCAGAAAAGGAATACCCTTTTCGGGACGAGAAAGACTTATCTGAGGAAGATAACGCTGGCTTTAAATGACATGACATGCTCTTTGGACTGGACGTCTGACCTTCTAAGAGCTTGCGTTTTCCTGAACCAGAACGGATCTGTGATTCCAAACTGGTGGCATTCTGCCGAAACTTTCTTGGGGTGGCGTCATTCTTTTTCGGCCAACAGCGCCCTTTGCGGGTTTTCGCTGGCTGACCTCTCTCATTTCTCTTCCTGTCATCGCTTGATAGCACTCTTTGCGAGTTTTTACTAAACAAGCTCTCTCATTTTGGTTTCTCTACTCCCGTCGCCTCGTGGTGCCCGAAGGTTTTCACCGCCGAGACTCTCTCATTTTATCTCTCTCAATTCAGAGTGTGCTGGTCTCCATTTGTGACGCTTATTGGTTCCCCACCATATTTGGTAATTGATCTGAAGGCTTGTGCTTGGTAAAAAGAGGTAGATGATGCCAACTTCTCAACTGCTCGACGTGCCCCGGTTTCAATTTCAGGGTGGATGGGATTTTATTGTTGGTGTGACTGAACCTCAAGGAGAGGCTGCCTACGTATCCTTTCGGAATCAAGTCAAACGTAGTTCAGGCAACTTTTGTTTTTGTTTTCTTTTTCTTTTTTTTTTGTTTTTTTTTTGTTTTGTAAGTGGCTTAAAAATTGGTGGAGAGAATATGGTAGTGTTTGGGGAGTAGTGGGGAATAAAACCTTCGCCATTTTCAAGCGTATCAGGACCACTGGAGCACGATTTAGACGTAGTATCTCTTGACTGCATCTGCATTTACTGCTGTGTCAGGGTCATTTCCTTCGATATCACCTAAATACAATGCTCCTCTCGGCAATATCTTCCTTACGATGTATGGGCCTTTCCAATTTGGGGCAAACTTTCCTTTTGCTTCTTCATGATGCGGCAGAATACGCCTCAGTACCAGCTGACCTACTTCGAAATTCCGGGGTCGGACTTTCTTGTTGTAAGCACGGGCCATCCTTCGTTGGTATAACTGTCCGTGACAAACTGCGGCCATTCGCTTTTCATCAATCAACGTCAATTGCTCTAACCGAGTCTTGACCCACTCGCTGTCCTCGATTTCTGCTTCGACAATGATTCGAAGCGAAGGAATTTCTACCTCTGTCGGTATTACAGCCTCGGTCCCATAAACCAAAAGATAAGGAGTCGCTCCCACCGATGTGCGTATCGTAGTGCGGTACCCTAATAGTGCAAATGGTAACTGCTCATGCCACTGTCGGGAACTTTGGATAGTCTTCCTCAAAATCTTCTTGATGTTTTTATTTGCAGCTTCCACAGCACCATTGGCTTTCGGCCGATAAGGAGTGGAATTCCTATGCGTTATCTTGAATTGCTCGCATACATCTCCCATCAAGTGACTGTTCAAGTTTGCTGCATTATCTGTAATGATAGTCGCAGGAATACCGAAGCGACAGATAAGATTTGAGTGTACAAAATCCACCACAGCTTTCTTAGTGACCGACTTGAGAGTGACAGGTTCTACCCATTTTGTGAAGTAATCGATGGCAACTAGTATAAACCTGTGTCCATTCGAGGCCTTTGGTTCAATTGGTCCAATGACGTCCATGCCCCAGGCGACAAATGGCCAAGGCGCAGACATGGGATGAAGTTCTGTGGGAGGTGCATGAATCAAATCACCGTGCACCTGACACTGATGACATTTCCGAACGAAGCTGAAGCAATCCTTTTCCATGGTCATCCAGTAATAACCTGCTCTAAGGATTTTCTTCGCTAAGACATACCCGTTCATGTGAGGTCCGCACACACCTGCGTGTACTTCGTGCATGATCTTTCTCGCTTCCTCGATATCGACACATCTTAGGAGATTGAGGTCCGGGGTCCTCTTATATAACAATTCACCGCTCAAAAAGAAACCACTTGCATGTCGCCTAATGGTCCTCTTTTGATCTCCAGTAGCGTGCTCGGGGTATTCTTGCGTCTTCAGGAATTTCCTGATGTCATGGTACCAAGGCTGCGTACTTGATCCTGCCTCGATTACACTGCAGTAACTGTGTCTTTCCTTGATTTGGATTTCCAAAGGATCGACGTGGGCGTTGCCCGGGTAGGGTGGCATTGAAGCCAAAGTAGCAAGTGCATCTGCCAGTTCATTGTGACACCTCGGAATATACCTGAACTCTATTGAGGTAAAGCGCTTGCTGAGGTCCTCCACATGTTGTCGGTATGGGATAAGTTTGACATCCCGAGTTTCCCACTCGCCTTGAGCTTGCCGGATGATCAGGTCAGAATCTCCCATAATCAGTAAGTTTTCGACATCCTGATCGATTGCCATATGCATGCCCATAATGCAGGCTTCATACTCAGCTGTATTGTTTGTGCAAAAGAAACGCAGTCTAGCTGTGGCGGGATAATGCTGACCGGAAGGCGAGATCAAAATTGCCCCAATCCCTACACCCTTGGCGTTCACGGCTCCGTCAAAGAACATCTTCCAAACATGAGCTTCCTCCGAGATCACTTCTACGGTGTTTACCTCTTCATCTGGAAAGTAGGTATCCAATGGCTGGTATTCCTCATCGACCGGATTTTCGGCCAAATGATCTGCTAATGCCTGGGCTTTCATTGTCGTGCGAGTGACATAAACTATGTCGAATTCCGTAAGCAAAATTTGCCATTTAGCCAGTCTCCCAGTAGGCATTGGTTTCTGAAATATATACTTCAAAGGATCCAACCTGCTTATGAGGAACGTAGTGTGGGCTTGGAGATAATGTCTCAGCTTTTGTGCAACCCATGTGAGAGCGCAACATGTCCTTTCCAACAGTGTGTATTTGGCCTCGTAGCCGGTGAATTTCTTGCTCAAATAGTAGATTGGTTGCTCTTTCTTTCCGGTTACGTCGTGTTGCCCGAGGACGCAGCCGAAAGAGTTCTCCAAGACTGTTAGATACAAGAAAAGTGGCCTTCCCGGTTCTGGAGGGACCAAGACCGGGGGATTCGAAAGGTATTCTTTGACTTTATCAAAGGCTTCTTGACACTCAGTTGTCCACTTAATCGCCGCATCTTTCCTTAACAGCTTGAATATGGGCTCACACGTGCTCGTCAGCTGGGCAATAAACCGACTGATGTAGTTCAACCTGCCCAAAAGACTCATCACGTCTTTCTTTGTTCTTGGGGGAGGCAGATCTCTGATGGATTTTATCTTAGTTGGATCTAGCTCGATACCTCTCCTGCTTACGATGAAACCCAAAAGTTTGCCCGACGAAACTCCGAAAGCACATTTGGCTGGGTTTAGCTTCAAGTCATACTTCCTTAGCCTCTCGAAGAATTTCCTCAAGTCTTGGATGTGATTATCCTGCGTCCTGGACTTGACTATCACGTCATCCACGTACACCTCTATTTCCTGATGCATCATGTCATGGAAAATGGCAGTCATGGCCCTCATGTAAGTAGCCCCAGCATTCTTCAAACCAAATGGCATGACCCGGTAGCAGTAGGTGCCCCAAGGCGTGGTGAAGGCAGTTTTCTCAGCGTCCCCTTCATCCATCAGTACCTGATGATACCCAGCGTAACAATCTACGAAAGACTGTATCTCGTGTTTGGCGCAATTATCAACGAGGATGTGGATGTTGGGCAGCGGGAAATTATCTTTAGGACTTGCTTTGTTCAAATCTCGGTAGTCTACACATACTCGAGTTTTCCCGTCCTTCTTTGGTACTGGAACCACATTCGCCAACCATGTTGTATATTGGACTACCCGAATCACTCCCGTTTTCAGTTGTTTGGTGATCTCCTCTTTAATCTTGTCACTGACCTCAGTTTTGAATTTTCGTTGCTTTTGTTGAACTGGAGGACAATCAGGATGAATCGGCAATTTATGAACCACTAGATCAACACCTAGCCCCGGCATGTCATCATATGACCAAGCAAACACGTCTTTAAATTCAAAAAGAAGTTGAATTATCGCCTCTCGCGTTTTCTTGTCCGTGTGAATGCTTATCTTGGTCTCCCGGATTTCTTCCGGGGTTCCCAAATTTACCGGTTCAGTGTCATTCAGATTTGGCTTAGGTTTATTCTCGAAATATTCCAACTCTCGGTTTATTTCCCTAAAAGCCTCTTCCGCATCATATTCTGGTTCTGGGTTCATTAATTCGCAGTTAAATAGCTCATTGTGATCTGGGCATGAAGTCCGCAAGCATGTCATATTTAAAGCCGCATTATTAGAACTGAAAAGGAAGATAAAAGGAAAACTAATAAAAATCAGAACAAAAGAAAGAATAGGAAAACAATGATGATTTTTTTTATATATATTTTCTTTGGAAAGTTGGAAGACAACAATGTTTACGACTAGGAATTCAAAGCAACAATTGAAAAGAAGAAAACGTTCAAGTTATGTCCTGGGATAACTTGTGACATAGGAAAGGTGGCAGGACATGTCTACCCGGACTTCCGTCTAGTCGGGAATGGCGTGGCCTCCCAGTTTTGGAGTTGGGCGCTCGGCCCCATGTACAGCATCTCAGCAGTGCTCGTTCCTTCACCTAGTTGAACCATGTGGATTTCGTAGAGCATTTCCCTCATTGCCCCACATATCTCCTCGATTTCCTCAGCTGTGAAGACCTCATCATCTTCTTCAACGTACTTCGGCCTGATGAAAGTTGCATATAAATCCGGCAGTGGTTGAGGTAACTTCCAACCCTCATCTCTCCTCTTCTTTGCCCATTCTTCGTCTGCTGGAGTAGGTTTGAAGCCTAGTCCAAAAGGTTTCTTGATGACTGGCAAAGTAATGGGTTCTGTTATTCCCTGAAGGGTTCGTCCAAGTCCCTTCCCTGGCCTAAATCCGTGCCGGATCATCTCTTTGGCCACCATAACCGAGGCGTTAGACAAGAAAGGCTGGGGGCAGGGTATTCCCTCTTCGTGCTGCTCTGCTAGTACAACCTCGAAAGCTTGATAGACCGTATGTTCGCTTCCTTCTCTTGGTTCAAGGTACGGGATGGATGGGTCCCGATAAATGGCATGCTCATCTTCCCCATGGACCACGATCTCTCGGTCTTCGTACTCGAACTTCACCATCTGGTGAAGAGTGGAAGGCACGGCTCCTGCCGCATGGATCCAAGGTCTGCCAAGGAGGAAATTGTAGGATGTGTCCATGTCGATCACCTGGAAGGTTACTCGAGATTCGACTGGTCCTATGACCAACAACAGGTCTATTTCTCCCATGGTATCTCTCTTGATGCCGTCGAAAGCTCTTACGCAGACATTGTTGGGTCGGATTCTTCCGGTCCCAATTTCTATTCTTTGTAGCGTGGAGAGCGGGCAAATGTCAACGCCTGAGCCTCCATCCAACATTACCCGCTTGACATAGTAGTCCTCGCATTTAACTGTTAAATGCAAGGCCTTGTTGTGTGCTGCTCCTTCCGGGGGTAAATCGTTTTTGCTGAAAAGAGATTTGGTTGACAGCGAAGAATCTTTCTGTCATCCGCTCTAGTTGTTCCACCGAGGTTTCAACTGGTACATATGCTTCATTCAGGGTTTTCAATAGGATCTTTTGATGCTCAGTCGACCTCATCAATAATGACAGCATGGATACTTGCTCAGGGTACTTGCGCAGCTGATCTATCACTTCGTAATCAGACATCTTCATTTGTTGGAAGAACACTTCCGCTTCTTCAACACTCACAGGCTTCTTTAGAGGGAAGCGCCTTTGTGTGGCGTTGTTCAGTTCTTGGGTATTTGAATACCTTCCAATGAAAGTATTTTCTGGAAGTTCTCCCATGACCTCTTTACCTTTGTACATTACCAAAGTCTTTTGATAATTCCACGGTACTGTGGACGGGTTGGTCATTGGCTTTTGTGGCACGCGTCCGATAACCACTGGCTCATTCAGCCGAGGTGGTTGAATCGTCCCCCGGACCACATAGGCCCCTTTCGGCACGTACATAGGTTTTGTCTTTTTGATCCCGAAGTTCTGCGTCTTCTTGGCTTGACCTCGTGGTATGTAAAGAACTCCACCCTTTGCTGATACCACTTTCTTCTCCACCTTCTTTTCAGGCTTGCTCTTTACAGCCTTGGCCTCCTCCCCCTTTTCTGATTTCTGGTCTATTTCAGGCCTCTTCCCCGTGTCGACAATGGCAATTATGGCTTTCAAAGCAGGGTCGAACTCTTTGTCTTCACAAATCATGCCGATCAGCGGCCCATTATTGTGAGCGGGCAATGGATTGTTAGTCACATTTGGGATCTCTTCGTCCCTTAGCACTATTTTCCCCTGCTCTATCAAATTTTCGACCACTCTTTTCAATGACCAGCAGTCGTTTGTATCATGTCCCTCGGCTCCTGAATGATAGGCGCATCTGACTCCGGCTTTGTAAGAAGGCGATGTTGGGTTTTGCCTCGTTTGGGGAATTGGTTGCAAGAAACCCAACTGGACTAGCTTAGGGAACAAAGTAGAGTATTGTTCACCGATGGGCGTGAAAGTCCGCCGTCGAGGTGGCTCCTGGGGGCGGTAGTTATTCTGCGGGGGTTGTGGGTTATAGTGGTTGCGGTAAGGAGGCTGATTTCTGGGAGGTGGAGCTGGGCCTCGGTTGGCTTGTTGTGGTGGATGGTTATAAGGTTGGGCATTCATGACCATATAAGGCTGATGAGCATATGCCAAATTTGAGTGGGGGTAATAGTGTTGTGGGGCTCTTTCCGGAAAATGGGGCCTGGGATGACGATACTCCCTTGCTTCAGAGGCTGCCATAGTCGTTTCTTCCTTCTTCTTCCCCCTCGTCGTTCCTCCAGACCCGCTTTGGACGGCCTGGGAAGTTGCCCTTATGGCTGCTTGACTCAGAATCCTACCCGTTTTCAACCCATTTTCCACCATCTCTCCAATCTTGATCGCTTCCGCGAATGGCTTACCCATGGCCGACATCATGTTTTGGAAATAGTCAGACTCTTGAGCCTGGAGAAAGGTAGTGACCATTTCCACTTCATCCATGGGAGGCTTTACTCTCGACGCCTGTTCACGCCACTTAATAGCATATTCTCTAAAGCTTTCCGAAGGTTTCTTCTTCAAATTCGACAGAGAGTTTCGGTCTGGTGCAATGTCGATGTTATACTGGAATTGTTTTACAAAATCTCTGGCGAGATCATCCCATATATGCCATCGGGACATTTCCTGATCCATATACCATTCCGAAGCTATCCCTACTAGACTTTCCCCAAAATATGCCATTAGCAGTTCTTCTTTTCCGCCGGCTCCCCGCAATTGGTTGCAGTATTTCTTAAGATGCGCAATGGGGTCACCGTGCCCATCGTATTTCTCGAACTTAGGGGTCTTGAAACCCGTTGGCAGGTGCACGTGAGGGAACATGCACAGGTCGGCGTAAGAGACGCTCTTTTGTCCGCTCAATCCTTGCATATTCTTCAAACTTTGTTCAAGGCTTCTCATTCTCTTGGCAATCTCATTTTGTTCTGCAATTCTGGGGTTCTGATCCTGCCCGGGTGCAAGCTCGCACTGAGGCGGTAGAGGATTAGTGTTGGTAGCGAACCTGGTTGGTTCCATTGAGAACGATGGTGCTTGGAATGTAAAAGAGGATGAGTCAAAGCTTGGCTTGTATGTGGTAGGTTGTGCCGTAACCGGGCAAGGCGATGCAGTAAAGATGTTCATGCTTGCATCGGTGGCCGACATTCGGGGATGAGGCTCAGAATGCGATCCAGCAGAGAAGGCTGAGGTGGCTGGGTACCCAAATGGAGTAGCAGGATAATTTATGGGGACATTAGACGTTCCACTTGACCTGGAGAATAATTCAGGGAATCCGGGGACGACACTTGGCGGCTCTTTCCCGTTGTTCCAGTCGTCCAGCATTTCCAACATGCGGAGCCGTAGGATCCTGTTTTCCTCCGCAGTTGCGGATTCAGGTGTGAGGACGGTTGAGATCGAGCTTTCCTCGGAAATAGGGATTGTTTGCAATGGAATTTCTGAAGACATTTCCACACTTCCTTTTGACCTGGTGAAGTAAGTGTGAGTACTGCTTCTGGCCCTAACAACAGGTAGTTGAACACTTCTCCTTGACCTCGTGAAATATGAGTGCGAGGCCAGACTTTCACCAAACCAACCGTCTTTCCAAAAACCCTGGGAATACTCAACGACAAACGCACGGTTAATTTATAGCAAATAACAGATATTTAATCTCATGTTGGGCATGATGCACCTATACAGTTAAGTGGATTACTATATGTTTGCTACGAGAGCATGCGTCATTCCGGCATTTTTATTAGTTTTTTTTCTTTCTTTTTTTCTTTTTTTTTTCTTTTTCCCTTCTTTTCTTTTTTTTTTTTATTTTGCAGTAAAAGAAATGCGACCGGATCCGATGAGGATTGCCTACGTATCACGATGCCTACGTGAATCAGATCATTACGTAGTTCGAATAACACAAATGAGCGTAAAAGAAATAACCTCTTTATTGTTGAAACGTTCTATTACAAGCTACATTTTGCAAAAGAAAGGGCAAACTTTGAAAATAAACCTAGAATCAAAATAGACTGAAAATCACCCTGATGGAAAAACAGGCAGAAGATGCTAAGATACAGATTTGACCTATGAATGCATTATGGTTTTAAAAATTGGTTTCCGCGGGGCATCGTTCGGCCTCACCGCGGTCCTAGGCGTGAGATCCTTCTCAAGTTGCTCTAGCTCGTGCATAGTCTGCTTGACATAAACCATTACTGCCGAGAGGAAGGTAACACTGGACATGTTCTCACATCGTAGACATCGTCTGGTGATGGCATGGGCAATGGCCTTGATCCTATCTCTGGTTTGCTTCTTCTCTACAAGCAGGCGTTTTATCTGATCGCTGCATATCTTGAAGACTTGAGCATCTTGTACATGCTGATGCTTCAGTCGCCGTATTTCCAACTTCATCTGGGCTATTGAGTCGTACCAGTATCTGCTCTCAATTTGGAAATCCTTGGCCTGATTAGCTACTTTGATCTCAAGTGCAACCATCTCTCTCTTTATTTTAGCAACAGTTTTCTCGTGGTCGCCTTCCAATTGATTCAGATATCGACGATGCTTATCTGCTCTCGTATCCCACTGCGCTTTGAGCTCTGCTATGACGCTTCCAGACTTTTCCAAACCATCTTGCCATCCTCTGATCTCGCTTTTTAGCCTTTTTATCAGGTGCTCGTCTGATCGACGTCTTGGTTGTTTATCTGCATCCAACCTTATCTGTTTGTTCTGGGTTCTGAGCATTTCATTTTCTTGAATTAACCTGTTCCGCTCTCCTAGATCGGTGGCAATTTGCACGTTGTGCTCGTATCTCATGCCTTCTACTTGTTGCTTCAACCTGCTGATTTCGGCACAATAGCCTCTTTCCTTTGCTAACCAATCCCAATGCCTTTGCGATGACTCGGTGAAATTCCGGATGTGGGGTCTTTTGGCTGGCCTTTCATGCTCGAGTTCCCTTCTATACCATGCAAGGTAACCTGGCGCCGTTTCTCCTTTGGCTCGATCCCGCACGCAAGTATCTGATTTCAGATATTGACCCTCATTCCAGATTTGGCGAATCTTTGCTTCTGGGAACTGTCCGTTAGGACTTATCTCGACTGCTTGAGTGCTAAGATCTTCCTCATGAGGTACTGTCTGGCATCTTCCGAACTGTCTCAAAACTCGGCCGGGTGCGTAAGGTTGAATGCTCTTAAGCCCCATCAGCAAGAAATGAGTTTTAGCCGCCGACATATATAAGATCTCATCAACAGGCAACCATCCCAACGTCCATTGTATTTGGCTGGCAGTAAGAGCTTGCAAGAACGAGGTCCATGCCAGGACTCCTTTGGGCCAAATGATCTCTCTGGTTCTCGTGTAAGATTCTTCTATGCGGGTCTTTTCCGGGGAACCATGGCTCAAAATCTCGGAATGATGGCAGAGGTGCTCGGTCATCCATATCTGTAGGAGCAAGTTACAACCTTCGAAGAAATTTCCCCCAGCTTTACAAGCTGTGAGAGCTCGAAAGATGTCGGATACCACCATAGGCGCGAGAGTACTGTCACTTTGCGTGAGTAAAGTGCTGACGACCCCAGATATCTTCAAATCAATGTTTCCATCTTTCCTCGGAAATACCAGAAGACCCAGGAACATTATCATGAACGCTACCCGTCTGTGCTCGTCCCACTTCTGACGAACTCCTTTGCTGCACAGTTTGTTGATTGGATTATTGAATCCCCCTCATGACCGTATCTATCATATATGAAGCATGAAGTACAAAATCCGGCTGCCAGATCCGGGTTGTGGACTGTTCTAGGTATCTTCAATGAATCTAGGAACCGATGTACTGTGACGACTCTTGGGGCAACCAAGTATTTTTCCCTCAAGGGAAGCTCAGTATTCCCGATGTATCCGGCCAATTCTTCCAAAGTCGGGGTGAGTTCAAAATCAGAGAAGTGGAAAACATTGTGCGTCGGGTCCCAATATGTAACCAAAGCCCTTATGATATCTCCCCGAGGTTGGATTTCCAACAGACCCGCAAGACCTTTCAGATATTTCTTAACCTCATTTTGTCCTTCAACACCTAGATCATTCCACCATAGCCGCAACTTGACAGGGATTTTGGTCATTATTGAAAAATGTTCATTTTGCATCGTGCTCATCCTGCACATTTATTAAGGTGATTTTAACAAAACGAACTGACTCAAATTTTTTTTTCTCTTTTTTTTTTTACAGAGGGGATCGAGTTTTAAACACGGCCTTTAAACATTTCGGGGGCGAAGATTTTAAGGCTGTGTGGGTCTACTGGATAACAATGCTAAACAAGACCCAAAGGTGGCTATTATGCAAAGTCAGCCTTCCGGCGTCCCTTTCGGGAACATTTGGCTATTTATGATAAAACAATGTCACCTGACTTATTTACGACTCTATTAAAAATTTGACACATCTTTTATTTATTTATTTACTGATTTTTGGCTATTTAGAAAAATGGGGTTGAACCCGACGAGGGTTGCCTACGTATCTCACATCCGGTGAGAATCAAACCGGCGTAGTTCGGGCATATCATGAATAGAGAAAACCTAGAAATCAAGAATAAGTATTATTATTTTGAAAAAAGATAAAGACTAAAGAAAAAATATTTTTTTTTTGGCAATATTTGGACCATTAGTCTGAATTTATAAAAGGGGTACTACAAAAGAAACAACACATTTTTTGAATTATGGATTTTCCATTTTTTTTTACTTTTAAAATAAATACCTTTTCTTTCTTTTTTTTGATTTTGAAAGTGATAAAAGAAATTTTTTTTTTATTTTTTTTAATAACTCTCAATAAAAGACAGGTTTTTTTTTTAGAAAAATTCCGGCGAGGTTTTGACACTACTTGGACATTGGTTTTATTTTCCAAAAATAGTAATTATCTCCCCTACGCTGCTATTTTCCCCTTTTTTAGGAACCGGTCGACATGCGGAACCGAAGCAAATAAATGCACAACACAAACAGGATGCAGCAGGGTGGTCTTTTTCGTTTCAGGCTGCCTGTCCTAGACGGACCCAACCCCTGTGTTGAGTCCCCTAAGTCAAATGCAACATGATGCAAATAAGCGTTCCTACTAGGGATCCGGCATGAAGTCAAGTTATTCTAGGTTCGTAACCTGGGTATTTGTTCTAGACTGTGCACCCGAGCGGACAACTCGAGTCGAGGAGGGGGCTACGTACCGGGGACCCGCGAGATCGTCCGGCTTTGTAACTTGTCCGTCCTCTTTCTTATTTTAGGTATTGACATTAACAGAATAGGGAGTCCCGACCAGCGAGCTTCTCCCCGGAAGTAAGAAGAGAAAGGTTTCGGCACAGTTTATATACAGTTCAGATAATATCAAAGCGGTAAAAGACAACATTTAGCACGTTACGCAAAAACATGTAATAAAGATCAGATAATAAAGCCAAATATAACAATTATTCTAAGCTCGAATTCTTGAACCCTGAACCAGTGGTTCTGGGTTAATCCCCAGCAGAGTCGCCAGAGCTGTCACACCTCCTTTCTGCGCGCCCCGCCCCGAAGGGTTAAATGCGCGGGTGGAGTTTTTCCAATTTAAGTGACAATATTCGAAATGGGATTATTTATTTAATTCAGAGTCGCCACTTGGGAAAGGTTTGGTTTTTGGTGTCCCAAGTCACCGGTTTATCTTGAATCCCAAATCGAGGAAATTTTCGACTTTTCCAAATGAAGTCTGCGAACCAGAAATTCTAAGTAAGGAATTCTGTTGACCCGAGGGAAGGTGTTAGGCACCCTCGAATCCCGTGGTTCTAGCACGGTCGCTTAAATTGTTATAATGGCTAAATATCTGATTTAAATACATGTTGTGACTTATGTGCTTTTATTAAGTTTAAACCGCTTTTATTATTATCATTTATTTTTATAGAATTGCAACGTCGTGAAAATGCATCTCGAACCACGTCACAATCAATGCACCCGTAGTTGTTAACACATTTCGACTCCGTTGAGATTTGAATTTGGGTCACATAAATGCGCACCCGAATTTAAGAATGTAATTTAATTAAGCCGCGCCTAAAGAGTCTAACGCGTTATTATTTTCTGAGAAGGCCATGAGATTCACTAAACGGCCTAGCCCCAATTCTAAATAATTATCGTGGTTATTTATTGAGGGACCGCGCAATTTTGCATTTTTATTTGGCGAGACTCATCTCTATTTTAGAAAGGATACCCTAAAGTGGCTACATTTCTAATGCATTTGTCTCTAAAACTAGAAGAAAAGGTACATGCTAATTCAATTATAGGCTTTTGCCTAATCTGGATTCTTGTCATTTTCTGATTAATTATTTACAGAGTGGAGAGATGTCATACCTTGTGAAACATGCTTTAATTGGACAAAGAAGTTACATTCGAGATTGACCCAATGTTATACGTGCGTCCAAAACATTTCTTGAATTGAATTTAACTAGACTTATTTAGGCTGGATTAAGGGAACTAACTACTATGTCTTATTACTAATAGGGATTCGAACGCGCTTCTATATGCTGCCTAGCGGGTTCTGATAAAGGAAAACTAAAAATAACACCAAACATCATCGCGTAAAGAAACGGAAGTACTCTATTGCATGCATCTCATTTTAGTTAAACAGGAATCCGGTCGAGAATTCTATGTCAATTATCCATACATTCTACATATTATACTATTACATCTTGTACTGGCAAACAACTATGAACTAAGATGCAAGAGGCTAAACTTGATTAAGTATTATCTAACTAATCTTTCATTACTGAATCACGCTAATCAATTTATACAACAGAAGTCAGTATATCACAAACATTACGAAACAGACATCTAAATCTTCTTCAAGAAATCCTCTCATTTCATGCTTTTGAACTGTTACAGTTAACACCAAAATTGGATCTGAAATGTGTACCTGGAGAACACTGAATACTGAAATGCAAAGAAGAAGTGAAGCAGAAAGGTCAGCAGCAGCAGGAAACCAAATAGCAGCAGCAACAGCAGGTAACCAAATAGAAGCAAAAACCCAGTGCAAGATGCAGCTGGAGCCAATGAAAAATGGTAGGCAAGTAGCAGCAAACAATGCAGTAGGAATAATACTCCAAGACAGACCAATCCAGGGGAAACGAACAATGTGAATCAACCAATGAACTCAGCTGATACTTGAAAGAAAACAGAGTTGATTGAACAGGTTGAACAAGACTGAGAATCAGACAAACAAAACAGAAATAATTGCTGATTTTTCTGTTTATCCCTTTCCCTATCTTCTTTCTTTTCAAAAATCCAATATCAGTCTGCAATTTTGAACTTATACTTGAGTTATCAGAAAGAGACCTTTTCCGGTTTTTACTGTTTTCCCCAGAACTTCAGTTCTCAGATTTCAGTTTAGGCTCCCCTGTGTCTCTCTATGTATGTCTCTGTGTGTATACCCTTCAGTGTGTATTCCCCTCCCTCTTCTTCTTTCCAACTTTCCTATATGCTCTGTGTGTATCTATTTGTATGTATTTCAGCTCTCTCTTTCAAAAAAAAAATCCTCACAGTCTGTCTATTTTTTTTTCCCCTCTAATTCTGTCTCTCTATCTTAGTCAGATCTCCCCTTTTATAAACCTTCCTTACCCCTTTTAACAGCCTGTTTAGACTATCACCATACCCCTCCCATGTGCCTTCCATTTTCAGTTCCACTTTAGCTAATTAAGTATTAACCCCATCAATATTCCCTGGCAGACTTATCTTTCCTATTTTATTCACTAAAAGCAAGTATGGGTAGTAGAATATATCTGACAGCATATGCTGTCAAACCATTTTTTAAAATCAAAAGCCTTTTATGCAGGAAAACAGGCTGTGCACAATGCACATGCTGTGCACAAGTGCACATGCCATCAACTCAGATTTCAATTATAGATCAAGCCTCAGGTTTCTGAAATCATATTAACAACTATAAGTAACTGAACTTGGTTCTTAATTGATTCAGGCAAATGTTCAACAGAAGCAAATTGATTTATTTTGTTCAGGCAGTTGAAACTAATTGACGACACATGTCGACTCGACTATATTAGCATTAACATACACAATCGTAGCCAAAAATCAGACATTCAAAGTATAGGACACATGATTTGAATTGTACTGGCTAAGCAAAGTGGTACTCGAGGAGCCAATTGATCAGTCAAACATTTGGAGCCCAATTATTCGCACAGCATATACACACGCATTATCAGAATAAAGGAGGGATTCAAACAAACACAGTGGTTCAGGAAAAGTGGTCAAACAGAAGTTGGTAAAAATTCAAAGACACAAATTGAAACAAAACATGAACAGACATTTAATCACTCACATGGACCAAACAGAAATGAAGAAAAGAAAGCAAGACTCACCTCAAACCTTGAAAAATCAAAACCTTGACTCGGATTTGGACAGACCTTTCTTAAGGCTGAACGGACTTTAATCGAAGTGTTTCTCAGATGAGAAACACTTCGATTAAGGTCCTTTAGTCCTTAATTTCTTTGGCTCGAACGGGTATGAACCAGTGACGAGGAACCTTGTGGTTTCAAAACTCAGATCTAGGATTCGTGCTTCCCTGGTCATATTCGGACCAAACCAAGTATGGTTTGGTCACGAGGGGGTCTGGGGAGTGTCTGGTATGAATTTAGGGCCGATCGGTGTAGATTAGGTTCCGACTCGAATCTTCAAATGAAGATTCGAGAAGGTGGGATAGGATTCGAGGTGTGTGGTTGGTAGATTCGGGTTCAGGACGGCATGGGGGTTCCGTGGTATTAAGGGGAAGGTCACCGGCATCCATGCCGCCGGCTTTCATGGCAAAAGTACACAGGAGCGGCTAGGGTTTAGGGGCCTGGTATGTGGAGAC